>NC_084825.1:8862415-9162415 GCF_958449725.1 Rosa rugosa
CAAAAAAAATCTCTATGCTGTGCGAAAAAGTGATTCTGTAAAACTATCTCTGATTGAATGAATTATGAAATGACAATTACAATCACAACAATGAACTAAAGTTTAACTGCCTATATGAAGTTAGTTTTACAGGGTAACCAATCCTTGCTTAGTGTTTATTACAGGGTACATTAGTTAGCTGGCTTAATTGTCTTTGTAGCTCTGTTTTGTTTTTGTTTTTGTTTGGTACTATTTCTTAGCTTGTGTTGCTGCTGTTCTGCAGTGATTACTTCTTTCTTGTTAAACGAAACATGATAATTGTAAACCTGTGCCATAATTCTTGCATAATTTTGTATACACATAACGTAACTACAATATTGTTGGTTATTATTACATCTATAAGATTTGTAATTTGACTGAAAATCAATGGCTCACACTGCTCTGTGAGTGGTGACATTCCACTCCAACTGTTTGTATAACGGAATCTACAAGCTTTATTCTTCCAAAAAGGCCATCATCTGATCGAGTTCAACTTATAACTAGTGTTTTAGTCCACTCTTGAATGTGCAAAAGCTAGCTACCCTTTTTCAGTTACCTGACCTACATGAGGTATTTACCTACTATTATTCATGAATATTTTATCTGGGATGGAGCGCAGACTTTTGAAATCTCAGAATTTGCCGGGAAAACTCCCGCCAGAGTTGATCAAGCTCCCCTATCTCCAAGAAATGTAAGCACAGTGTTACCACTCCAAGTTTGAGTCGTACAAATTTCATTAATGAATTTACCTGTATTTCAGTTTTCAATAACGGGATGCCTCATTTCTTTCTTCTTCCTCCAGTGACCTCACCCGCAACTATCTGAATGGCACCATCCCTCCAGAATGGGGCTCCCTGCCACTAGTTAAAATGTACACTCTTATCTCTATCTGCATATATGTCTGCATTGGCGTGAGATATTTTATGTCAATTGACTTGCTATTTAATCGGAACATAAATATTTGAATCTTACAAGTGGTTCTTTTGTGTATTTCATATTCCTGGTCATTTTTAAATTATTGAGCCATTTGACATATAAGTATTGTGGCAGTGGTCTTGGTGCAAACCGTTTGACAGGTTCTATCCCTGTTGAGCTAGGAAACATCATCACGCTCGAAAGTTTGTGAGTTTTGATATAGCATTTTTTTTCCTTCTCTGCTTTACTTGATATATGAAGTTTTTATGAGACTTTTTTGAAGATTTTAATGGATGTGAATCTGTTTTGTGTAGGACCATCGATTTCAATAGTTTCTCTGGAGTTCTTCCTGCGGAGCTTGGAAATTTGTCTAGCATAAAAAGAATGTAAGATATCTTTGAAAGTTTAGCCTTAATAACTGATATGTGGCTCATTTGGAATTATTTTCCTGTATACAGATAATGTATGTCTGCTTCTAGTGAATCATTGATTATGATATCTTTATTTGTAATCATTTGTCCCTTCGATTCATTAGGTCTCTTACCTCGAACAATTTTACCGGAGAGTTGCCAGAGACATTTGCAAAGCTTACCAACTTAACTGAATTGTAAGCTTTTTGGTGCTCTTTCTTTCTTACAAGGCTCCTAGGACCCAGCTTTAGTCATAATTTATCGCATTCTAATGATTGTTTTCATTTTTCTGTTTCCCATCATTATGCAGTTGGATTAGTGACAGTTCCTTTTCTGGGAAGATACCTGATTTTATTAAGAGCTGGACAAATCTTGAGACACTGTGAGTGCATATCTTTCATGTTCACTGTTGCTTGATTTTGAAATTTATATCATGACTAATTTAAATTATGGCTTTTGAAAACAGAGTGATTCAGGCTAGTGGTTTTACAGGGCCAATTCCTTCCGGCATTTCTCTCTTGACAAGATTAACTGAGCTGTTAGTACCTTTTGTTAGTATTTGCTGGTTTATAAATCAAATAGAATAAGAACTATGTAATTCATGTTCGTGCATCAACTTGACTTGTAGGAGAATTACTGACTTGAATGGATCTGAATCATCGTTTCCTGTACTTGATAATATGAATAAAAGCCTGGAGAGATTGTAAGTTGTTACTTCTATGAAACGCATCTCTGGCTGCACAAGAAGTCTTTGGAAACTCAAAAGTATTATTTTACAGGGTGTTGCGGAACTGCAATATTAGTGGGCAGCTACCTAAATATCTCGGGAACATGTCGACTTTACAAATTTTGTTAGTACATGTCCTTCGTTGATTTTTTTTGTTTAATTTTGTTTTTTTCAGATATATTATCTTCTTTCTAGATATTATGATACTAAATGAAGGGGATCATGTCAACATAACTTTGTATTGGTTTGTTTGCAGAGACCTTAGTTTTAACAAGCTAACTGGAGATATCCCAAACAACTTTGCTGGTCTAGGAAATCTGGATCACATGTAAGCAATTTGAATGAATATTACAGATATTTTATTGTTTATAAGGAGATCTTATTCAGTAGTAAGTGAGATAGTCTTACAACTTTGCTGGTCTAGGAAATCTGGATAACAAATGAATGTATATTACAGATATTTTATTGTTTATAAGGAGATCCTATTCAGTAGTAAGTGAGATAGTCTTTTGTCCAATCTGAAAACATGTTACATAGGCAAGGTCCCATTTTTCATATGTGGGATGTATATATTCTCAACACGCCCCCGCACGTGTAGCGAATTTTCAAGCCATACACGTTGACAACTTTGAGTGACGTGGAATTCGTGTGGCCGCGAGGCATGCACACGTGGGATAACTCGCTCTAATACCATGATAAAGTAATCTGAGTTCACATCCAAAACCAATTGGCTATGGATGGAGTGACCCAAACCCTTATAAACCTATAGGCAATGTCCCATTTTTCCCATGTAGGATGTATATATTCTCAACACTTGTGAAGTAAGAATTTTATTGATTTTTGGACATAAAAAAGAACCGACTATCCACATCAAACATGGCATAAGATATTGTTTAGAATGAAAATCTTATGGTGGCATTGGAAGATTAGTTTTTTGATTAAATAATCTTTTAAATTTTTTTGAAAGGAATCTTTTAAATTTAGATACCCTTTGTTTGATGTACGATTTGTAGTGATTGTTATTCCAAGTCTATACCTTGAAAATGTTGATCCGAGGCACCCGGGACCTCTAAAGTCATTTTTGCAACTGTTATACATAAAATTCATAATAATAAACACTACCTTTGTTACTGAATCCTTTTGATATTAATTCTCATTAGGTTCTTAACTGGGAACATGCTGACCGGAACTGTGCCAGCTGATTGGATGAAAGCCAAGAGCATGTAAGCTTCTCTTCCCATACTAATATTTAGTAAGCCGATAAGAAATTTATGTTATCTGTTACTGTAATATATAAAATAAAATTCTTATCTATAGTATTACATGATAAAGCATATATAGTACTTGCATTATCTATTATGACTTTGCATTTTGGAGCTTCATTGCAATTATACTCAGAAAATAGGCATTAAATCTACATAGAAGGTTAGCTTGGACCAACGTGACCTCATGCATGCACCTATCACCTAAGTGGTGAAAGTTGCTAAAGGTTCCTGCTCATGGAGTTTGTTTGACTTTTTATTTACTAGTCCAGTATCCAGCAATGTTTCTGCTTATCTCTTCTTCTTTTTGTGCAGTGATCTTTCATATAACAAATTCACCATGAAATCAAATGATGATAAGTGTGAACCACGAGATGGCTTGTAAGATTATCTTCATTAAGCTAAATTCGCTTGTGTTTTATGGAGCATCCTTAACTTACGAAGATGTGTTAATAATTACAACAGGAACTTGTTTGCAAGCTCTTCAGGTGGCAATACTTCGTAAGTTTCTAATTACTTAAAATCATGTATGCATAAAACTTACTTGATATTCCAAGCTGTGCATTCCAGTTGGTTTATGATTTTATCTTGCTGAACTTTTCTTGGTTCTCTGTTATTTAATCTGGCAGATCTGTTTCATGTTTACCACTTGCAAAATGTATAAAAAGTAAGTTGGGTTCTATCAATTTTCTCTATTAATGTCTGGTCCTTTTTTTGTTTTTTTTTTTTGGGGGGGGGGGGGGGGGGGAGGGGGAGGACACTTCTGTAGCAGTCCTTTACTGAATGTCTTACAGTATCAAATGGTCAGTGTAGAAAAGACGCACAAACATGAATTTATGCTGACGACAAGTTAAAGCCTCATCTTTTCTTCTGGACCTATCTAAAGCTTGACACTCTTTTTGCTCTTGGCATAGCTTTGTACGATCTTCATATAAATTGTGGTGGAAAAGAAGTACTCCTCTATGAAGATTCCACAAGACCCATTAACGCAACATATGAGAGAGATACTGATGAAGCCGGGCCTTCATCAGTTTTCGAGAGCATAAATTGGGCATCAAGCACCACTGGCTACTTCACTGGTGATGGTCGTCCTAACAAAACCTATATCTGGACTAATTCATCTGGACTCACTATGGACCATCCTGAGTTGTACATGAATGCACGCCTTTCTCCTATTTCTCTAACTTACTATGGGTATTGTCTCGCAAATGGAAGCTACACAGTAAACCTCCACTTTGCAGAGATAATATTTACAAATGACAAAACATATAGTAGTCTGGGAAGACGTGTATTTGATATATACATTCAGGTAGCTATACACCTACCCTTCGACATATACCAACAAAAGTTTGTGAAATTCAATAAATGTTGTTGAAGAAAGAAAATTAGTCAGGACTCGGTCGATAGAGGTACTTATGAACATGAAATGTTATGTAATTGTACTACTTTGCAGGGGTCACTAGTGTTCAAGGATTTCAATATTGCAGATGCAGCAGGTGGCTTTGGTAAGGCAGTCAATAAAAGTTTCACTGTTAACGTAACTGATAGGACTTTGGAGATCCGTTTATTCTGGGCTGGGAAAGGGACAACAGGTGTTCCTTACAAAGGAGACTATGGTCCTCTTATATCAGCTATCTCTATAGTTTCTGGTATGTCTTTTGACGCTATAAGCTTTGACCTTCTTCTGCTAATGTGTTGTAATTTAATGTTTCTATGTAAAACTTTCATTTTGTCAAGAAAGAATGTAAGAATAAGTATCGCACCAAAGAAAAATTTGACAGAACAACTTATGCATGTTTCATATCATCTACTTATACTGAAGTTCCAGTGAAGGGTTGCATCATTTGTTGCTTTGTACATTAGTTAGCTGCTTGGATAACGCACTCCTATCATTAACATTTACTCTGCTAAAGCTATTCTTCTTCTGGCAGACTTTGAACCCGCTAAAGAAACCTCTGGAAGCAGTGGTATATCTGCAGGTGAAGTGGTTGGAATTGTGGCCGGAGGAGTCTTCATTATATTACTGGTTTTAGGTATTCTCTGGTGGAAAGGCTTCATAGGACCAGCAAATACTTTGGAACAAGGTATTTTTACATCTTTTCGTGTATATTAGTCTCATTCTGTAACATATATATAGTGAAGTTTTAAGTACTTGACGCTGCTAAGATATTTTTTGAGGTTAAAGCTATGGAAACACCGACTTTGTCAACTCTTAGGCCTCAAATTAGTCTTAAGATACTAAGAAATAAGAATGCTATCAGTCTGAAATATGGACAATAATTTCTTACATATAAGTTTACTTAATATAGATTTGAAGGGTGTGGACCTGCAAACCAGCAGATTTACCTTGAGGCAAATCAAAACTGCCACAAACAACTTTGACATATCCAATAAAATTGGAGAAGGTGGTTTTGGTCCTGTTTACAAGGTATTCTTCAGGATCAGTAATTTCTTTATTGTTAAAAGCAGAATTTTCTTGTTGGCTTACGAAGGGGTTGAACTTTAACTATGTTTGATAAATTCAGGGCCTTCTATCAGATGACACCGCAATTGCTGTTAAGAAGCTTTCTGCCAAATCAAAGCAAGGGAATCGTGAATTTGTGAATGAGATTGGCATGATTTCTGCTCTGCAACACCCTTACCTTGTTAAGCTTTATGGATGTTGCATTGAAGGAAATGACTTGTTGCTTGTCTATGAGTACTTGGAAAATAATAGCGTTGCTCGTGCTCTGTTTGGTAAGTGTTTCTCTTCTATAATTTTCTTATACCTAAACTTGTTTGATTCATGCTTAGGGTCTGCAAAGATCCTATACTCGAAAGAAAAAAAATATGTTTCTTATAACTACTTTTTTTTTTTAATTTGACAAATTAAAGGCCCAAAAGCAAGTCAGGTGAAGATGGATTGGCCAACAAGGCACAGGATCTGTGTTGGTATAGCAAAAGGTTTGGCTTACCTCCATGAGGAATCAAGGTTGAAGATCGTTCATAGAGACATTAAAGCTACTAATGTGCTACTCGATAAAAATCTTTGTCCAAAGATAGCTGATTTTGGATTGGCCAAGCTTGATGAAGAGGATAATACCCACATAAGCACCCGGATTGCTGGAACTCTGTGAGCCTCTATGCTTTACTTTATTTTCTTATACTTTGGAACAAATGGAAGGTTTCTCTACCCTTAATGCAGCTTTGTTATTTCAACTGTGTTGCATTTTAATCATTCAATGAAGAAAAGAAAAACCCTATTTCTATCAGATTTGTAGTACTATTTCTATGTGTTTATACTAGATCATATTTGACTGTATGACTTGGCAGTGGATATATGGCACCTGAATATGCAATGCGAGGTTATCTGACTGATAAAGCAGATGTTTATAGTTTCGGAATTGTTGTGTTGGAAATAGTCAGTGGGAGGAGCAACACAACTTACCGCTCCAAAGAAGAATGTTTTTATCTTCTTGATTGGGTAACGTGAATCTCTGCTTCCTTCTCTAATCTTGAGTTTAATTTCATACGTTATCTTTCTCTTATAATATCAAGTCTTTACTGCTTTTTCTGAACGCTTAAAGATTTCACTTGTTTTCTTTTTTCATAGAGTTAAAAACATCCTTTCAATGAAATTAGTCTCAAGATAGATAAATTATATTGGTTTTTGTATCTTTCATGTTTACAGGCACTTCTTCTAAAAGAGAGAGGGAGTTTGTTGGACCTAGTGGATCCAAGGCTAGGCTCAGAGTTTAACAAAGAACAGATGATTACTACAATCAATGTGGCTCTCCTATGCTCTAATGTGTCTTCAGCAGTTAGGCCTTCCATGTCTTCAGTAGTGAAAATGCTTGAAGGAAGGGCTTCCGTTCAAGAGGTAATCTCCGATCCAAATGCCTCAAACAATGAAATCAATGCAATGAGGAAACTTTTTCAATCCAGTTTTGAAGAAAACAATGGTGACCTTGAGAGTCAGAGACAAACTATGTCAATTGAACCATCGTGGACTGCTTCATCTACATCTGCTCATGATCTGTATCCCGTCCATCCTGATTCCAGTTATTGGGAGAACAGAAAATAGACAATTCATCAGTATATATACTCATACCTCTTTTCTACTTCTATAATTTTTTTAGCAATATAGTTGGAATTCGATTAATAACAAAAGTGACTTACAGTATAAAGTTTGAAATCAATTGTTTACATGACCTTGTCGATCCGATTTTCTTTTCAATAGCTATGATACCTAAATTGGATGATCCAAATAACTTGCTTTGGCTTAGAATGTGGAACATAATGTCATATGTTTCAATCTGTTTCGGAGTAGAGATTTGCATTGCAACGACATAACTTGCAATACAAGGCACCTTGTCGTGCTACCTCTGGTCTTCTAGTCCAGGATTGGTGGTTATTGAGTTCCTCTTTTTCAACCTTGGTTGTAAGGGACTGCTTCTTTCGTTGGTGGTCTATATTACGGCGGTGGCTTTTTGTGGTGGTATGAGCGGTAGTGTTTAATTTGGAGCTGGTTGAGCCAATTAGGCCTCGTTTGGGGTGTGCTAGGGCTTTGGAGTTGGTTGGGCTATTAATTTTATTTATTTATTTATTTTTATTTTTATTTTTTGAGAATGGGCTATTAAACATTTAAACCACCTTAGTTCGGTTTTTTAGTGCACACCCTCACATTGTGATTGTCGGCTCTCCATGTCTCTTCGGGTATCTTCGTTCTACTTTTTTTAAGTTGAAGCATTACAATTATTATGAATTCTGAATACATAAATTTTATTATACGAATCTAGGGTTTGTAATTTCTATTTTGTGACTTCTATCGCCAATTTAGGCTTTAGGATTTAAGAAACATAGCCATCAACTTCCTTGACGCTGGTTTTCCAAGATGATGGTCTCCCCATTGTAATGTAAGAGGGGTTTTCCTTCCCCCATTTTTGGTTATCACCTATTTATATTTCTATCTGATTTAGGAGGTGATTTCTTTCCTTCTGTTGTAATGTTTCCGTTGGAAATTTTATGATTTAAAATTAAAATTTATTTAATTTATTTCTTTATTTATTGTGGAGGTTATTTTCAATATTAACTTCATTATCTTATTTATGTTTTTACAGTTTTTTATATTAATATATAATGATTATTTGACCGTATGGTTTATGAGGCTAATTATGGTGATCAGAAAGTGTGGCTTATATAAGGGTGCATGGCTAGAGTTGGAAGGCACATGATTGGAAGACGGGTGGTTTGATTACATATCGACGTTGGTGAACAGACATGTGTGAGATTATTTGTAGGATCGATTGTGAGTGATAATCCACCATAGTGCAACCACTCTAGCACATCATCCTATCCACCTAAAGTCCTCTTATATATTATACAATATTTCTATTTTCAAGTATACACCTTTTGAGTGCACAGGTGATTAGGGATGGCAATGGAGAGAGTAGGGTATGGGGATTAAATTACCATCCTCATACCCGCCTTCATTCCTAAGCCTTCATTCCTTATCCTGGTACCCGCCTCAATCCCCGTAATAAGATACTGGGGATTCCCCGTCCCCGTCCCCATTGGGGATTGAGTCCCTGTACACGGCTCAATCCCCATTAACAATATTACTAATTTATTATAGAAAAATTCATACTAAAATTATGGATTGTAAAGTATGAAGTTAAAATCAAATATCAAAATAAAATAAATTCCTTAGTTCAATCCAACAAAAACAAATGCAAGTCTAGCTTAAATAAATTCCACAATCAACTGCTTAATGTAACCTAACAACTTGCTCATTCACTCCAACAAGGTGATGTTCTGTTTTTCAATGAATTTTATTAACAAAAAGGATGAAGTTTACGTAAATATTTATTTACAAATAGTATCAAAAATATATATAATAAATAATATATATATATATATATATATATATATATTTATTTATTTATTTCATATAATTCTTAGTGGGTGGGTATGGTCCTAGATATGGGGATGGGGATCAAAATACCATCCCTGCCCCGTACTTAATTTTAGAATTCGAATACTGGGGATTCCCATCCCCGTTACCCGATTTCCCCCAAATTTCTCCCCGTTAGGGTCGAATATATATGGCAATTGCCTATTACATCTCTTGGAAAAATAAAGACTTAAACAGAATTGGCGATCTATTAATCCCAGCCTGATTTGAAGTCTTCACCCCTTCACTCTAGATCATCTTCTTGATCTTCTTGTTCCATATAGTGAGCTTCTCTTGCTTCACAATATGCTTTGTAGGCGGTGACAATTTCTTCACGAGCTCTACAAATGTTGGCCCAATGACCGGATACTTCACATCGGGAACATTCATCTCTGTGCTCAGACTCCATTGATTGAGGCTCTTTGAAAGAGTCATTTGGATGGCTCTTAGTATTGGTGGCGCCACCAACATGGTCAGAGGCATTGCCTCCCTCTCTCTTTCCACGTTGACCTCTTCGGTTCCGTGTCCGCCTATTTTGGCAGTGACCTTCTCATTAGAGCGAGAATATGGACCAGAACGTCTAGAATTGTCCCTAGATTTAGGGTTTTGCTCTTGGCGCCCTCCCTTATGGGTGCGACTATAATTGGACTCCGGAATATGATTTGTTCCCTTGGGTCTCGAATTATAATTCTACATAAGGATGTTGTCATGCTTTTCAGCGACATTCATAGCTCCAATGAGCTCATGAAACCTTGTGATCCGTCCTGCAGTAACATCGATTCGATAGTTCTTTGCAACCATCAAAGCAGAGACGGGAAAGGTAGAGAGAGTCATCTCAATCAACATCGCATCTGTGATATCTTTTCCACAGAATTCCATTAAGGATTTAATGCGAATTGCTTCCAAGTTATAGTCAAGAACTGACTTGAAATCACAGAAGCGGAGGCTATGTCATCTCATTTCTAGGTCAGGAAGCAAGGAGTCACGGAAGTTGCCAAATCTTTCTTCGAGTGAGACCCACAGCCTTATGGGATCTTCTTCGTTCATATACTCGTACTGGAGTGAATCATCCATATGACAAGTCATTAGGATGATGGCTTTCACCTTATTTGCCTCTAAGGCTGCTCTATTTGCTTCCAAAGCTTGAGCTTGCTCAACAGTTAGCACGTCCTGACTAGGCTCGAGAATCATATCCAGGATTAGTCCATCGGCCTTGAGATGATGACGGACATCACAAACCCACTTGTGATATCCAGAGCTAGTTGTTCCCAATGGAGCGAAGTCCAATTTGTTCAGGTTACTCATCCTGAAAGAGAACAAGAAAAATGGTTAGTTTCGGAGCGAAAAAGGCTACCATGAAAACAATAAAATTTCTGAGCGTAGTCACTTCCAAGAAATCTAATTCTAAGAGGAATTGGATCTCTTACAATTGGATTAGATCGAAACAATGATGTGTTTGTGGCCGATCATAACTTCTTAACAAACTCTAAGTTTGGAGGACTCTACAAGCTCCGAGCTTGGAGTGAGTACGAACCCCCACAGTTCGGCTTTTGGTCTCCCTTATGAAGAAGAAAGAGGGGTAGAAGAATGGAGGTTGCAAGTCCCCAAGGAAAAAGAAGAGAAAAACAATAAAAAACTTTAAAAAGGGGAACTAACAGAACCTTTAAAACATACCTAAAAAAAGTGTCAAAAATTTGCCAGAAAAGTCGTCGGAATATGATCGCCGGAGGTGGCCGGAGCTTGGCAGTGGTTGGCCGGAATTGTTTGGCGGTGGGCTGCCCTTCCTTTCCTTTTTTTTTTTTTCCTTTCTTTTGCAGCCCAGACCTGTTTCCGTTTTTTTTTTTTTTCTTCTTGCTTCGGCCCAGGCCTGTTGAGGATGGCAGGGCCTTGACTTATTCTTCTGGCCCGCGCATCTTTTTTTTTTCTTCTTTTGGACGTGGGCCACGTCTTGGGCTGCGGCTTGGGTTGTGTCCTTTTTTTTTCTTTCTCTTTCTGGTTTTTTTTTCTTCTTTCTCTAGGGGATTTTCTGCCAATCTGGTCACTTTTTGGCAGGTTTCTGGGGAGGTCGTTCCGGTTCCTGGAGCCTGGTGTCAAGGCGGCGATGGTGGCCAAGTTTGACGATGAAAGGCAGTCTGGAAGCTTGTGAATTGAGCAGGGATCCCTTTTTTCCTTCTTGGATGGCCGGTTTGGTACTTTTCCGTCTGGTTCCAGTGGTTCCTCCGTCGGTTCTGAGTTCCTAGGATCCAGAGCTTCAAGGTGGGGGTCGATGGTTGCTAGGGCTTGAAAGCTATGATTTTAGGGTTTCAATGTTAGGGCTTCATGCTGATAACGTGTTTTAGGAAAATTGAAATTGGGAGAGAATTGAGTAGTGCTTTCATTGATAATAGGGGCCTCTTTATATAGAGGATTACAAGCATGGAGATAGAGTTGTACATGGAAACATAATCGTACATTGATTGGATATCTACGAGGGGCCTCTTTATATAGAGGATTACAAGCATGGTGATAGAGTTTTACATGGAAACATAATCGTACATTGATTGGATATCTACAATGGGCCTCTTTATATAGAGGATTACAAGCATGGAGATAGAGTTGTACATGGAAACATAATCGTACATTGATTGGATATCTACGAATTTCTCCGAGAATATCTCTCACATAAACCCTATTACAACTAGAGCAAGTAACCTAGAGTTTGGACCAGACACATATTCTGGATTTACTTGAACAGTCCATACCTCTTTTCTACTTCTATAATTTTTTAGCAATATAGTTGGAATTCGATTAATAACAAAAGTGACTTACAGTGTGAAGTTTGAAATCAATTGTTTACATAACCTTGTCGATCCGATTTTCTTTTCAATAGCTATAATACATAAATTGGATAAGTCATTTGGATCAACTTTCTTTGGCTTAGAATGTGGAACATAACGTCATATGTTTCAATCTATTTCGGAGTAGAGATTTGCATTGCAACGACATAACTTGCAATATAAGGCACCTTTTTGTGCTACCTCTAGTCTTGTAGTCCAGGGTTGGTGGTTATTAAGTTCCTCTTTTTCAACCTTGGTTGTAGGGAACTGCTCTTTTTGATGGTGGTCTGTGTTACGGAGGTGGCTTTTTGTGGTGGTATGAGCGATGGTGTTTCATTTGGAGCTGGTTGGGCCAATTGGACCTCGTTTAGGGTGTGCTAGGGCTTTGGAGTTGGTTGGGCTATTAAACCACCTTAGTTCGGTTTTTTAGCACCTTCACATTGTGGTTTATAGTGCTCTAAATTGTATTTGTCGTCTCTCCAGGTCTGTTCTGGTTTTTTCGTTCTACATTTTTTTTAAGTTGAAGCATTACAATTATTATGAATTCTAAATTCACAAATTTTATTATACGAATCCAGGGTTTGTACTTTCTTTTTGTGACTTCTATAACCAATTTAGGATTTGGGGTTTAAGAAACACAGCCACCACCCTTCTTGACACTGGTTCTCCAAAATGATGGTCTCCCCTGCCCTCATGTAATGTAAGAGGGTTTGGTGGTCTGGGGTTTAAATTCTTCCCCAGTTTTTGGTTATCACCTGTTCCTATTTCTGTCTGATTTAGGAGATCTTGCAGTGTTTCTTTCCTTCTGTTGTAATGTTTCTGTCTTTGGGCTTTTCTGGCCGTGTCCCTAATGAAATATGTATTTCGAAAAAGACTTCTTTCACCAATTAATATGCACGGTTATTTAGGTAGTGGCTGTTTTATGTTGTACCCAATATGGTGAACTATTATGTATAACTTCACTTGTATAATGAAATAAAAGTCAGTCTTTCGCTAAAAAAGTGATTGAATAAATACATTTTTTTTATTTGGTGAAATGACTTGGTTCATAAACTCTCGCAAGCGTACGAATCATGTCAAGTAAGGGAAATATTTGGACCTTAGTTTATCGCACCTCAGGGATTAGGTGTTGGACCTAACCGAGGTAATTGACTCTAGGACAACTCGAACGCATACAATAAAATATAAAATTAAATAAAAATAATAAACAATCAAGGCATCAAGCCTTGGCAATGCTCGGCTTAGTTCACACCAAGCCCATTCAAAGTCACTAACTTGTAGTCTCAAGATGGATATACACAAATGAGTCGATGAATTCAATGGTTGAGAGTTGATTTGAACTTAACAAAAAAGTAATAAATGTAAAGTGATTATTAAAAATGCAAAGAAACTAAAGAAAGTGTAAACAATATAAATGAGAATGTCGGGTGCTAGGGAGATTCCTTCACCCAAATTTCATGTGTCGGAAGCTAATCTAATATAGATACAAATTTTCTACGGCGGTAGTCGTATCCAAGGCTGTTCAAGGCTCAAGGACCGAAATTCCCTTTCATTGTATTCCTACTCCGGTTCAAATGTCGTAGGAACTCACTTGACATGAATTAGAGCCGGTTCAAGGGTCACTAACTCACATCAAGAGGCCTAGAGATCGAGAAATTAGACTACTAAGCGATCCGTCCGCGCAATCACGCAACGGGTGTAAATCACCATGCTTATAACCCCTCGACTACGAAATTGAGGGTTTCTAGCTTAGGAATTAGAGGGGATCAAGTCTCTAACTCCGTCCTAGACTTGCTCAAAATACACACCTTAGAGTTGAATAGGCTCCTAAACATGCATTTTTACCCAACAAAAATTGATATAAGCATCCATTATATGAAAACTGCATCATTACATTAAATTAAGCATATTTTACACAAGATTTGGACTAGGGCACACAACTCTAGCCTCCAACAATAAAACTATTCACTACACATCATTAAACTAACATCAATACACATAATTTAAAGAGGAAAAAGTGAAAAGAAGTAGGGAGTAACAAGAACAAACCACAAATTGCTATAGAGCAGTTATAGCTAGCCTTGATTTATGGCTCTCCACTGTTATCTAAATTTAATAGTGATGAAGCTCTTGATGTTTTTTTTTTTTTTTTTTTAGAATAGAAGCTCTTGATGTTTAGGCTTCCTCTTTAAATTTTCTGGAATTGATGAAGCTTTGTGGTGGAGAAGTGAGGAAAAGAGAGAAACAAAAATAAACGAAAGAATGGTGGTAGAGACTAGAGAGGTCTCTCCCTTTTTTTAAAGCGAAAAACTCACAAACAGTACCTGAACTTCAAGCCACTAATAACTTTCGTACCTCAAGTTCAAAAAATATCAGATTGGTACCTGAACTTCTGACCCCGACCCAATATCAGTATCTGGGAACAGTAAAATCGTTAACGGAGTTAATTTTTTAAGAGTAAATTTGTCATTTCACTGTTTATCATCTCCAAAACTCTCCCCTCTCTCTCTGCAAACCCAGATTTTTCATTATCTTCTTCATACTTCACACACACAAACCCAAATCGACCAAATGAGAGGTGAGAGGTGAGAGGAGTTGGTGGTGGATGGGACGGTGGCTATTGAAGAAGTGAAAGGTTGGTTGATAGTGGTGATGAGGTATGAAGAAGAAGAAGAAGAAATCTGGTATTGCAAAGAGAGGGGAGAGTTTTGGAGATGTTGAACAGTGAAATGACAGATTTACCCTTCAAAAATTAACCCCGTTAACGATTTTACTGTTCCCAGGTACTGATATTGGGTCGGGGTCAGAAGTTCAGGTACCAATCTGATATTTTTTGAACTTGAGGTACGAAAGTTATTAGTGGCCGATAGGTCAGGTACTGTTTGTGAGATTTTCCCTTTTTTAAACTGTGGTCGGTGTCTGTTGGAAGAGATAGAGAAGAGATAAGGTGATGGGAAACGTGTCAGCACCTGATTGGTCCCAAAGAAAACAGAGAAATGGTCTGGCGTGCAAGAGTAGCAAGGTATTATGTCATGATGTCATCACTTAATTGGTTAATTTAATTAAACATAATGTTTAATTGCTGCACATCTCACGTGATGATGGCACTGATGCTACACTTCAATGATTAATTAATCATTATCCAATGAAATCAATTTTTCCTTTTCTTTTTTGGCATTGATATAGTTGACCACGTCGAGAATTTGTCATTTTATCGAAACTCCAATTTGCTTCACTTTTGCACAATTTTACATTGTTTCTGCAATTCCACTTATTTACTATAAAATAAATAAAAATAAATTAATTACATAACAATTAATTTGAAAATTAGCTTAATTCTAATATTTAGAATGTAATTATGCACATAGAAATGCACGTAATCATGAAGCTTCTATTTTACTGCCACAATATATTGTTTGTTGTAGTCAACTTAGGCAACTAGATTAACAAACAAATTATCACTCCACCTTGGAGACTAATCACAATCATCAAGGATATAAAGAAGCTTGCTACTTATTTCCATTCAAGCTCTTTTAAACATGTCTTTAGAGAGGCAAACTTCGTAGCAGATGTAGTAGCAAACTTAGATCACACTTTCACTAGCAATGTGTCCTGGACCAATAGGATTCCGTTAGGCATCTTTGTTATTTGACGATGTAAACTCTGGTTGCCCAGAAATACTGATGCATGTATATTAATATATGCCGGTAGTCCTACATACATATACATATACCACATCCTTAAAAATAGTAAATACCAAATGGTTTTTGGTTGCAATTGGTATATTAATTAAAAACTTAGACTCGGCTAACTTAATTGGAATGTGAAATACTAATTCAGTCACTTTCTGTTTGAACTTTAATAATGTTCTGTTTTACTCATTCAAAGTTCTTTGTATAGTTTCAATTTTTTTTTTTTAAACCAAGGTAATTAATTGTATTAAAAGGAGATGAGCAACCGGCATGCCAAGAGAGCATGACGAGAAAGACACGAGTCATAGTCAAATACATGTTGTTTGTTTGTTCAATCGCTATAGTTTACACAGAAACTCTAGAATTGACTTTGGTGAGCGACCTCATTCTAGGTCTTCCTCGTTCTCTCTAACCAATTTCTTTTTTACCCCATTACTTCTTTCATATAGACTTATCAGTTCAAGTTCTCAGCATTTTATCTCGTCCTAGCCGGGAACTAGAGATTCCCTTCAATTGTCAAACGTTTTGGCCATGTACACTTAAGCCGGCCAAAATATGAAGCACACATTCTTCTTCCCAAGGCTTCTTGTTCATTCTATCTTGCTGGTTATCTATGCAAGCTTTGCTTTCGGAGCTACTCAATTATCAGAAGATGAAGGTAATATATATATATATATATATATATATATATATATATATATAGGATTTTTCTCAAGTAAGGATATCCTTACCTAAGCTTATGGAATGGATTTTCAATTTTTGGCCACTTTTCGATAACATATTCACATCTTAACCGTTCAGTTATTAGGTCCTAATATAGAGATCACTTCTACAAATTTTCAGCCAAATTGATGATCGTTAAGGCATCCAAAACTGCAATTTACACGAACGAACCGAATCTGTCGAACCAGAACCGTTCGTGTTCATTGTTGTAAATTGCAGTTTTGAATATCTTAACGATCATCAATTTGGCTGAAATTTTGCAAAGATGATCTATATATTAGGACCTAAAAACTGAACGGTTAAGATGTGAATACTTGTTAGAAAAGTGGCCAAAAACTAGAAATCCGTTTCATAAGCTTAGGTAAGGATATCCTTACCTGAGAAATTATGTGTGTGTGTGTATATATATATAGTTTGATCTTGTTTTGCTTTCTGTACAAGTCATATATCTATGGTATATGTATATATATTATTTCTGACGATGATGTTTATTGATAATTACCGCAGTACAAGCTTTAAAGATCATTGGAAAGACATTGGGAAAGGACTGGGATTTCACTGCAGATCCTTGTAGCGAAGCATCTGGATGGATTACTCCCTTAACAGACAGCGCAGCTGCGAACAACGTCACCTGCGGCAATTGTACTACTGCTGGCGATGATCAGATCTGCCATGTTACAAGCATGTATGTAAAACTCTCTCTCTCTCTCTCTCTATGTGTGTGTGTGCGTGCCTATGTCCATACAGTTACTGTTGAACACTGGAAGGCTAAGAGCCTAAGACTCATGCTTGAAGACTTATAGTCACTACAAGAAAAAGTACTAGTCATAGCACATCACTATAGCGTTTTTTCAGGAAATGCTATGAATTGTAAATTTAAAATATTTCAATAGCGTTTACAATTTATAAACGCTATGAAACGAATGCAAACGTCATAAAAAGATGCCCATCCACGGAAACCGCGAGCGGGCAACAAAAAATGAAAAGAGCGCGGAGTTGAATTTTTAAGTTGAGGTTGGAGCCTTTATCAAAATACCTTATCACAGACTAGGCCGTCAAAGAAAAAAAATTCTCTCTCGACAGAAAATCCCAGCAACTCTTCGAATTCGATCATCTCTTCCCCAGGTAGCCCTTCTCCATTCTCTTCTATATTTATTCCCCCTCTCTCACATCATATACTTCATTTTGGTAATGTGATATAATTCTAGGGTTTGGTGGATGAATCAAAGTTTCAGAAATAGATTTGGGGCTATTTCTAATCTCTGCAATTTCGTGTCTCCATTTTGGTGACAGGAGGTGTAGTGAATGGGTTGGGCAACGGCGTCACAGCTAGCACCATAGGCGTCGTTCTCATTTCTCAATCGTGTGTCGACCTTTCCGTCACCTGCATCAAAATCGGTTCTCCCTATATATCCCTTTTCTTCTTTCTATTTCAATCTTTAATGACTCAAAAGTGAAAAATATGTATTTCTCTCCCACGAAATTTTATTAAATTTGGTTCAAAAAATGAAATCAAAGATTAGATTACATGAACTTGGATCTGGGTTTTTCCGTAATGGTTCTAAGACTAATGCTTTTAGTTAATTACTTGTTTTACTTGACAACAATTTGCAGATCTGTATGATGGTAATACATCTATCCTTAGATATGGTATGGTTTTTGTTCTTGAAGATGGTGTAGAGGTACTAATTCACCCACTTTAGCCTTTTCTTTCATTATATATAGTTGCCCATATTAATAATTGACCATTGCTTCTGAATATGACTCACACTGTGTTATAGCAATACTATTATGAAGCTTTTGAGCTGAAACTTTATTCCTAACAAGTTCATTTAGACTTGGATAACAAAGTAGCTACCTTGTCAGAACAGAGGTAATATTCAACTAAAAATCTGCAGTTTTACTTTTCTCCTATGGCAGTGGCTGACCAATTCGCAACTTTCCATCATACATGCACAAGTCATTGTTCATGTATTGTTGGTGAACATATGCTTCAAATTCTATAGTAGAAATACTTTATACTGCATTCCAAACTTTTTTGCTGAGAGCCTTGGTATTTGTATAATATATAGATCAAATATATAATTGAAGGCCAGGAAACAATGGTGGAATATTTTCACACTTTTTCATATAAAAAAATATCTCATACTTGCTTCAACACTGATGGGCATTAAAAATGAGCAAAACTAATGCTAGCTAATGAGATCATTTTTGTCTTTCTTTTAGTTGGCAGCTATGGAATTGCATTCAACAAACAAGAACAACGGAATAGCATAACCTTTCACAGGTTGGGTAATCTTGGTTTTGTCCTATGGAACTATTTTCATTGTAGCTCTTATTTTATCTATCTGCTGATCCGTATATTTTTTTTTCTATTAGCTCCTTGTGGTTGAAGTTCATTCCCCTGTAGTATTAGTTTCTTTGTGTATATATATAATTGCTCCAGATACAAACCAACTATGTTCCTCTACTATAATTTTTTTTGAACGCGGGGGGTGTCAGTCCATTGAAGTAAAGTAGGAAACATTACAAGAGATGACTCACCCGGACTCCGGGCAACGACAGAAAGAGTCATGAATGAAAAACCTAAGACAAACCTAGACTAATCAAACATAATGAATCCATGAGATGAAGCTCAAGTGCTGTAGAAACATAGTTCGACACTACTAGAATGGTCCCCGACCAAAGACAAAAGACCATTCCAATTTATTCATGTTCCCATCGACTTCCCCTATTCGAGGGCACCCATGGGAGTGCATTCCTCAGACTCAGAACCTTTGCCAGAAGACATGTGAACCTCCCTATCAGTAAGGGTAGGTGTTCCTGCAGCCAAAACCGAGCTGCCTTCACCAGAGGAAGGATTGTCCACTGCCTTAAAACTCCTCTTCCTGCGAGGTTTTGGATCCTCAGAAATTAGCTTCTTAGGTTTCAAACCCACAGGTTTTGGATTATTCTTACGCCCAGGAGGACGTCCCAATTTAACCTTCTTTGCCGGAGAAACTAAGATAACCCCGTGCTTACTCTTCAGGGCCAATTCAGGTTCAAAACCAAGATCAACGGCCTCCACCTGAGGAGCCTGCTCAACTGTCTTCTTACGCTTAGAATATTGCATGAGGGCCGTAGAGGCCGTTCTCTTCTTCCCACTGAGAGATGGGACCACTACAGCAGCTTGCATGGGCGCACTGGCCCCCTGAACCGGAGATGGGATTTTGGCCAGTTGGGCCGCCAGAGCGGAGACAGAGAAACCCTGGAGTGAAGTCGACTTTGCCACGGAAGTAAACAGATTAGGCGCTATGGACTGAGCCAAAACCTCCGCAAGACTAGGAGCAGCAGACCCCACCAAGCTAGGGTTAGGGTTGGCGCCAACGGAGACCTGCAGCGCTGCCGGAGGGCCACCGCAACCCGACCGCTGATGTTCCATCATACCACAGACCCGGCAGAATCCAACGAGCCTCTCATAGCGGAACCTTACCGTCGCAGATGCCCCAGAGGTGAAATCAAAGGTGGATGGAGGGAAAACCTGTTTCACCGGAGACGACAAAACATGACGGATACGAACCCTAGCCGCCGTGCCCTTACGAATCCCAGCTTTATCCAGATGCACGATCTCCCCTAAGGTAGCGCCAATGAGCGCCACAGCACCCTCAGTAACTAGGGCCGGCGGTAGACCCATAATCTCCACCCATACTGGAAAAGAAGAGATCGGCACTTGCGCCGGATCTTTCAAACCATCGAACTCAGCCATAGCCAGCGCCCACTTTCCAAAAAACCACGGCCCTCCCTCAACCGTCCTTTGACGATCCTCTGGGTTTGAAAATTGAAAGACAAATCGGTCCTTGACTGCTTGTGCAGAGAGACGATTGCCAAGCCCCCATAAGGAGGTCATAGTCCCCAAGAAAGCCTTGGGATCAGCCTGACGCTTGGCCGTAACGGAGAGCAGTCTCCCCACCGCGAAGTGATGAGAAGACACAGCAGCAGCACCAGCCGGACCAAAGGATGTCCGGCCATCTTCAGAGATCGCCAAAGCGGCTGCCAGACGAGCGGTAACGTGATCAACCATGGTGGAAGAGAGGAGGATGCCAAGAGAAGAAGATGCGAAGAAGCCCTAGCCAGAAACCCTAGCAGAGCAAACCCTAGCACCGTAAAACTCTCTTTTTGTTATAGTAGATCTCTACTATAATTGGTAAAGCCCAAGTTGAACTTTTTGATTTATAATGTCTTATTCATCTTAAACATGCATTTCAAGGCAGGTATTGATCCCAAAATGGGTCGAGACCTAGTAGCTCCTCAGGTTATCAAGCAATCAGGTCAAAGTTTTTAAACTAGTTCTTTTATTCAATATACTATGGAGTTCACAGTTTCGTTTGAAGCTTTTCAATTATAGTGCTTTATGACCAGGAAGGCAATGGTATTCTTGAAACTTTGTTGAATGAGTTTAAGTACCCAAGCAGATATTGGAATGCGTGTTCACACAATTGCGATACCTTTTAAGTTGGATATAATTCTTTGATTTTTGTTATGTTTTATTTGTTGTAATTAAAAAGGAGAAAGTGGAGAAAATAAGAGACGCAGTAGAGAAATAAGCCTTTGGTAATTATTAGCTTATATTGTCATGTATGTATATATGTATGTGTATGTATATTTGTAGGGAAGGCATAGAGAAAATGAAATTGGAATCAGTTCTGAAATTTCAAAGGTTGCTTTCAGTTCCTTTCCTAATAGATCACGTCTAATCAATGCTGTGACTTCTGACTAAGGGTGCCGATTGTGTATTGCAGAATTTAGCTTGTTGTATGCCTCCAAGATCTTATAGTGACAATGAGTTCAAGGTTATTTAACAGACTTTGAGCAAGCTCAAGGTTTGAAATGGTGGGGGAGTTGAGGTAATGAAATTTGTTGTTCATGTATAAATTTGTTTCTTGTTCGGTTTTTGTTTCTCTATTTGCTTAGAAACTTTGAAGCTTCAGCAAAGCATCTTTAGCTTTGGCTATGTTTAGGATTTGCTTGCTTAGTAACTGTGGATTGTGTTTCGTTCTCATTCAGCAATTACTCAAGTACTGTATGGTGTTTCGTCAACGTACAAGATATACTTACTGCATTGCTGGTTCACTCCCAGATAAGTGGCGAAGTGACTCAACATCAAAAGTTTTGAAGCTGTTTTAGAGAAGTAATAGAGTAGTTTTATTTTATGATTATTATTCTTATTCTATTAAGATTTGTATCACAGTACACAAGGTAGGAAAACTTGTTGGCATAGACAATGCAGTAGGTGTGTAATTTTATGAATGTCACACTGTATTTTGATTGTTTTGAGATTATTAATGAAAATTATGACTTATGATCAAATATTTGAGGACTTATTATTGTATTTTCATGGTATAGTAATAGTGCATTGCAAACATTAATGCAAAAATACAGGACATCAGCACCATTAAAATGCTATTACTAATGAACAATAGCATTTAAACAAACGCTATGGATTGTCTAAGCATAGCAATTGACTAAACGCTGTGGAAAGTTTAATAATAGCGTTTTTAAAATGCTTTTGAAGCCTATACAATAGCTCTTCCAAAACGCTATGGATGTTGAACTTTTCATAGCGTTTGCGGAAACGCTATGACAAACTCTGGATCTATTATATATAGCTCGGGCAGACATAGCGTTTACTAAAACGCTATGGTATCCTACGATAGCGTTTTTTGAGCGCTATGAATGGAAGTTTATGGTGTAGTGAGTTTCCCAGTTGTCTTCATCGTGTTCGATTATTCGCGAGGGTCCTGTTGCCATTAGTTCATATATATATGATAGTTACATGAGTGAGGGCTGTATATTTGTACGGGGGTGCATCCAGCGGCCAGTATATATTATATAGTCTCGATCATTGGCTTAATTATATATGGTTGTGACTGATGAATATGTAGGAACTAATTAATATCACTTTGTCGTGACATTCAAGTGGCGATGTGTTTTTCACTTTATCGTAGCCTTGCATCTCTCAACATTTTTAACAAGGAAAACTATTTGCATCCAAACCGATTTATACCCGTTTGTTCGAACTTTCTCCTATTTGTATATATTTAGCAGGTCTAAATTTAAAATTAAACCGTTTACAAATTAATAATTAACATTTAAAGATCAACATTAATTAAGATATGATCTTTAAAATTTAATTTATAACTTTTAAATTGATAAGTCGTAAATTTGAATTTGCTAAATATATACAAATAAGAGACAGTTTGAACACGGTAGTCCAAACCAATTTGAATGCAAGTATTTTCTCTAATTTGGTGCACGGAGGTTCATATTAGTTCAAGGTCCTACAAGGTCCATCTTTGAAGTTCTAGATCTAGCTAGGGTGGCATGTATATTTCAACTGCGATTTCACTTCCGTACATGTATAATTCATGTTTAGATCTCCGGGACCGGTGGCATTCAAGTTTATACAAAAATAATTTCTAATAAGGGGTGGGCGCAGTTTGGGCTAGTAAATAGTTCTTTCAGTTTGGGCTAGTAAATAGTTCTTTTACAGACATGTTGATTGACCCAAAATCCCTGGGCCGACTATTTTGGTAGACCTGTGAGAACAGAACCATAGAAGTCACGAAAAAGGAGAAGAAGATGAGACAACACAATCCCTTCCGAGGAGAGAAGTTGAAGCCTTGAGGTGATGTTTGTTTCCCAGGACTATGATGCTCCTCCTTAATTTCTATAACTGTCCTGGACTCTTATAACCTGGGATATGTTACTCTAAAATCTGACTCATGTTTGGTGTTGCCTGGACTAAAGCTTGCAATCGAAATCCATCATCCTTGCACCTCCTTCTTGTGGTGCCTTTGCCAGACGCTGCCGGACTTCCCACCGGTTCCCAGACCTGCCGGTCCTTCTTCTCCGACCTTCTGTGCAAAGCACAGCCGCAGTTGCTTCTGATCTTCGACTGCTAGAGACGGACCGCCTTCTCCACGCGAAAATTGAAACCCAGCTTCTCCACGAGAAAATTGAAACCCAGCTGTAGAAAATTGAAACCCAACTTCTGACCTTCGACTGCTAGAGACGGACCGCCTTCTGACTTTACCGGCGTCGGTGGCGAGCTGCTGTTTCATCTGCTCCAGCACTTCCGACTTCAACTCATCGTTGCTTCCCATTCTTCCTTGAGCTCTGTTCTTCCATAGAGGGGGTGGAGTTGAATTGCAGGTTTAGGTGAGAATGTTGAGAGAATGACAAACTGAAGGGAAGAGTTGAACAAGTGAGAGAGGCTTCCACAATCCCATGGTTTTTGGTGGGATTGTGGTAGAAGGTGTTTTGGAGATTTTGGGACTCCATAGTCTCATTTAAAAGAGTCCATGTTGTTGCCAAACATGGGTCAAGTCTTGTTTTATTATGTAAGACAATCCAATCCTATCCAATCCCACAAAACAAACATCCCAAGGTACCGGGCAGTACCACCCTGTAGATGCTCGAACGCATGAGAAAAAATTCAACTTGAATCTATTACAAAATTAAAAGCTATTAAACATATTCCAACTCTATTTTCCTTTTATAATATGGATGTCTTTTTCGTCCTTTAATTGACTCATAAAATCTGATTTTAAATTTAAAAAAATTGGGATGTGTATTATGTATTTACACTATTAGAAAAATTGACTATACACACTGAATGAAATCGGTGTGTGTAAATAAATGCTAATAGTCACTGATATCTTAGTGGGAAGCCTATAACTATCTTACACACACATTTTATTTCTGTCTCATTTGAGGAGAATGGCCTTTGGTCTCTCCCCAGTCCCTACTGATAAAAAAATTAGTGTGAACTCTTTAGGGGATTAAGGGCTAGTTTGAGATTGATGTGACTTTTAAAAAAATCTGCTGCTGCTGCTGTGTTGTGAGAATAATCAACTGTGAATTAAAACAGTTTTGTGTTTGGTAAATAATGCGCCGAAGGGGTTTATCTTGGGCCTAGGAAGCCTTTGAGTTCCCCTTGACAAAGTCAAAAAAAAAAAAAAAAAATTTTTTTTTAAAAGTGCTGTCAGTACATAAAACAACTGCAGAGTGTATTTTAATCCGCAGCAGCTTCTAAAAGCAACCTCTGTGCTGCTTCTAAAATCTGCTGCCAGTGACCTATAACTTTCAATTAAAGCTGCTTTTTATTTATTTACCAAACACAATAAAATCTAAAATTTTAAAGAAAAACTGATTTTTTTAAAAGCGAAGCAATCCCAAACGGGGCCTAAATTACTTGATATTTAAAATCTGTGTGAACTAATTAGATTTTAAAAAGTAAAATATTCTATTTCACCATTTGTGTTTAAAGAGATATTTTTAGTATTTTTGTTTTTCTTAATTTACATGATGCAGTTTTAAAGATTAATTACTATAAAGGGAAATGATGCAAAAGGTCATATTAGAGTATGAAATGATAAAAAGATCACCTAGTTTCCCACTTGATAAAAAGGTCCATAACAAATTGTTAGTAATATTAATATAGTCCTTATAAATGATGAGGTGATGTTAAAAAAGGTCAATTTTTAATTTTTTTGATTCCAAGTATGCCCTTCAAGGCAGTACACGTTTATAACTTTTCATTCAAAATTTTAGATATCTAATTTTCTCTCTCTCTTTTGATCAGAAAGCTTGATTCGATTTGCGCTTGGTCTCTCTATGACGATCTGAAATCTCAGTTTTGGATCTTCAATCCAGAGCTTTGTTCTCTTTTTCTCGATCTCTGGCACCATCGCTCTTCGCCTTGATCACGTCACTTTTTCTTCTTCTTCGTCTTTCGCCGTGATCAAGCTGAAACACGTCGCCCTCGGCGAGAATGGAAGGATTGAAATTGCAAGGATCAGATTATGAACAAGGCGAGGTCCTACTCGTTCAGCCAGAAGGCCACCAAGGAGATCTCCTCAGTCGACGATGACATCAACATAAGCTCGCTTCTCTCTCCATTTTGATTCAACTTGTTTGATCTGGTTTTGCAATCCTGAATTGTTGTGTTTTGGATCAGAAATTTGAATACTTTAGATACTTAATTGAGTCATTAGGTTAATTCATTTAATTATTGTTTAATTGAATCTTAGGATGATTGATTTCCCTGTTATATGTGTTAAGATGATTGAATCTTAGCTGTAACGCATGAAAATTGTATGGTCTTGCTTCCCTTGTTGATGGGATTTTTGTTATAATTCATCAACAAATTTCTTTGTATTGGCATGTTCTGCCTCATAATCGCCAAGTCAGTTACTTTCTGAGATTGTGGCTTCAAAACTGTGTAACCATAGAGGGAATGGAAAGGTCGTATTTGATGCTGCCAGCTATGTCATTTATTTAGCTCATTTTCAAACCTGACATGATGTGTTTGTGGTGGTTCAAGTCTGGTGTGAGATGCTGATATATTATTCAACTTCTTTTCTTGATAATTATATACAAGGGGGTTTATTAGTACGTTGCAGTATCTCTTTGCTTTATAGGCTTGTCAAAATTATGGATTGTTTTACATCTTTAGCATATATTAGGCGTTGTCAAAACTAGGTACTAGAACATACATGCCAGGCCTAAAAGTGTTTTGAAGTGTGGCTCAATTGAAAATTATGTTTTTTGTTATGAAGCAAGTCTGTCTACATGAAGCCATTGTTTTTTAGTGCTTGGAAGAATTATAGTTGATGCTTATCATTCTTTGAATTGGTTTAGTAGAATTTTCAAACTAATGGGCATTGTTGGATCAATCATTTTTAGGAACATAATCAGCTAACTTTGAGATAGCAGCTCTAGGCCGGGTTAACTGATTAATTTTGTTATATTCTTGCTTCCTTTTCTTGATTTCTTATTACCCAATGGTGGATTCAGAAGAGATATCAAGTGTGACTCAATTTAATCCTTGTCAATTGTCTCTGTTTGCAGGGAATTTATGATGATATGAACTTGGGATTTTACCTTGTTGCATATGATGACATTGGGGGCATTTCCTGCCAAAAGGCTTGCAACTCATCTAGTCACATTTGTAGTTTCACTCGGGTCATCAGTAAGCACCCAATCTTTTGGACTACAGGCCCTACTTTTTCCGAGTCTCTGTTTGTCCCAAAGGAAGAAAGTTTATATAATAGTCGCATACATATTCGACAAAATGCCGTAGCAGATCACATTCACTAGCTCACAAGAATTGAAGTGGTCTCTTGCATTCTTTGAATTTGTCGGTTGCTTAATACTTTTACACCTAATAGGCTTTTTAGCCTTCCATGACGCAGTAATTTCCTTTGTTGAAGTTAAGACATTATATAATAGGTTTACTGTAATCATATAGCCTGAATTTTGTCTCCAACAATTTAGTTAATGAGTTTCAGAAACTATGTCATTGACCATGTCACTGTCAATCCCTGGCTACGTCACTGTTAACTTCAAGTCACTGGCTAAGTTACTGGCCATGTCACAATCATGAACATGTCACTATCAATCCCTGACGAAATCATTGTTAACATCAAGTCACCAGCAAAGTCATGGACCATGTCACTGCCAATCTATGGCCAAGTCACTGTTAACCTCATGTCACAGATTATGTAACTGATCATGTAACTGACCATGTCACTTACAATGTATGTAACTGACCATGTAACTGATCATGTAACTGACCATGTAACTTACAATGTATGTAACTGACCATGTCACTTACAATGTATGTAACTGACCATGTCACTTACAATGTATGTAACTGACCATGTAACTTACAATGTATGTAACTGACCATGTAACTGATCATGTAACTGACCATGTAACTTACAATGTATGTAACTGACTATGTCACTTACAATGTATGTAACTGACCATGTAATTGATCATGTGACTTACAATGTCTGTAACTGATCATGTAACTGACATTGTCATTGACATGGCTGTTTGGACCTAAAATGACCCAAATGGAACAAGAACATGTCAAGTCACTGGCTAATCATTGTTATATTCATGTCATTGACCATGTTACATTGCAAGTCCTTGACCATGTCATTGTTATACAAGTCACTGACATATTTTGGAATTTCAAGTCATAGTTATATCTAGGTCACTGGCCAGGTAATTGTTAACTTCAAGTCACTGGCCATGTCACTGTTAACCTCCGACAAAGTCACTGACCATGTCACTGGCTATTTCATTGGTCAAGTTACTGTTAACCTCACCTAGATTCACCTCGAAGAGATTACTCCTCACCCATATTGGTTTTGAGATGATTTCTCTTCACACAGATTCGTCTTTAGGGAATTACTTTACTCCTTACCCAGATTTTCCTTGAGGAGATTACTCGTCACCCATATTAGCCTTGAGAGGATTTCTTCTCACACAGATTAGCCTGTAGGGAATTACTTTACTCCTCACCCAAATCTTCCTTGAGGGGATATCTCCTCACTCAGATTTCTCTTGGGGAGATTGCTCCTCACCTAGATTCCTCTTGAAGAGATTTCTACTCACCTAGATTCACCTCGAGGAGATTACTCCTCACCATATTGGCCTTGAGGTGATTTCTCTTCACACAGATTCGTCTTTAGGGAATTACTTTATGGCTAGAACTTTTGCTTCTTCTTCATAACATTCTTCTTCACTTCCTTGCCTCTGTTTTCTTTTACCCCGGCCTATGTGTCATGTTTGTATATCCTATATAAAATTGTGAAAATCAAAAGATCATTAGTGACTTTGACAGTAATATGATCTGTGACATATTCATGACTGTGACATAACCAGTAAGCATGCTCTCAATCTAATTCATAGGATAAGTACATAACCATGAGCAATAGAGTCTATAATTCTTCAGGGAAACATTAGACAATTCAATACTTGAGCACTTATCTCATCTCTAATGTGCTATGCAACTGATCTTCAATCATTCAATTCAATACTCATGCCCATGTTTCAGTACCCATTTTAGCTGCAAAATAGATCAATGTCTGTCCGAAAAAGGTACGGAAAATTCAATCATCAAATTAAAGAAATAGCTTAGTAATTTGGAATGCAAAACAACACCCATTAACACCCTCATCTATTTGAGCCTCTTACTGACGAGTCAATTGTGATGCTATTAAAGATCAACATAAACCCAGAACTCAAACCCAATTGTAGAACACAATTGTAGGTCCATCATCAGGCAAGAATTTTTGAAAATGGTACTAACCTTGACAAAGACTAAACTTGAAAAGTGACGATCAAGTCCTAGAAGTTCACCCCGTGCCAGGACAAGTCCGGGTCGTCGTCGTCGTCGTCAACCCGACGTAGATTATTCTTGTAGAGATCTAGCCCCTAGAGGACGAGGAGGGGCAGCCGGAGAAGCCCTTGATCAGGGTGCGATCGTGTGCGGCGGAGAAGGAGCAGCTGCCGTGGGTATCCAGATCGGAGCCGCTGTGTTTGTGTGAGAGAGATATAAAGGGACAGAGGGACAGAGAGAGATGCGGTGGCAGTTTTTGTAATTATTTGTATTTTCAGTGGTAGGTTGTTAAGGGGAGACCTTAATTATCATAGGAACATTTGTGTATCCTAAATTATAATAAGGCATTTCAAATTGACCTCTTTTATCATCGGCTCTTAATATAATCACATTTAGTGATAATAATGTTATGAGTTATAATCCCATGCGACAATATTCACTTTTAGTCATAATCTCCAGATTTGTTCATCAGCAAGCATCTTCTGCTTCATTATCATCAAATCTCAAATCAATAGGAAAAAGTCACTCCTAAATAACTGGCGATCACTGTAAATGAAACATCAGGAGAACCTTGCAAGAAAAAAAAAATAAAATAAAAGATTAGATCTTGAAAAGATACAAACGAAGACCCAGATCAAGAATGTTATACTAATTTATCAACCAGAGATTAATGACAATTACCTGTTGTTATTGCGAACTCTTAAAACGCAGTAAAGTAATTTTTTTATATTCCACAAGAGGTTCTTAATCATGGCTAACAATGGTGAGAAGAACGAGTCAACGCTCTAGTAACCCTTCTGGAGCTCTTCAAGTTCTATTCTTGTACTTGAAGATCTGAAGATGGCCTGACAGAATCATCAAAGATCTAGAAATTCCAAAACCACCCAATATTTAGAACAAACCACTTAGGAGTGAAGAAGGAAATCCATGGGCTTCAACATATGAAATGAATTCATATGGTGACAAACCAAAAACCCGAGTTGAAAGAAAGAGGAGAGAATATTTCAAAAAATAAAAAATAAAAAAAGAAGAAGAAGAAGAAGTCCTGATGACTCGACCTCGACGTCAAGCTCACATTCGTGAATTGTCTGAGAGGTTGACTGTACCTGACAGCATCATGGGGAAGAGACGACAAAGGGAGGATGATAACATCACCATTTCTCCGAAAAAGCTCAAGTTGAGTTTAGCTGTTGGCAAAAGGAACCTGAACTTGGAACCGGAACAGCTCGGTTTGGTACCAGTGCAGCAAGCTGATGAGCAACCTCTTCAGGTACAGAAAAAAAGAGGGAGACCTGCAGGTAGTAGAAACAAACTACCCTATGGGGAAAAGAAGAAAGCAAAGCAGGGAGAAGAGAGTAGGGCAACAAAGAAGAGGCTCTTCCCCAAACTTGACAAGGCAGGTGCTGGAGCAGGCTCCAACCCGAAAGGGAAGGAGATAGCTATTTACTAATTGCATTTTATTTCCTTCAAGTCTATTGCAAGGTGATGAGGCTTCTATATGTCTGCTATGACGTTTCTAATCAGTGTTTGTACCACAATTGCGTGCCTGGCAAGCAAGGGTTAGTTGAATATTTCTTCCGTAGGAGGCGAGGCTTGATTATTTTGTATAGGCTTGCATATTTGCGAGCGCATCAGAGACTCTAGTAGTTTGCTTTAGCTTAGATAGGGTAGTCGTTTGACTTTGGCTTTCTTATGTAAGCTTTGTAGACTATAGCCATTTGGCTGTTTGATCTATTGATATTAAACTTCTATTCAAAAAAAAAAAAGAGAGAGACAACAATAGACTAACTCAGCTAAAACAACGATATTGTAGAGAAAGTAATTTCAATTACATGAAAGGGTTTGAAGATTGAGAACAGAGGTTGAGAAAATTACTCTATTTCGATGCAAGAAGCCGGAAACATCGATTTGGGCTGTTTGGAACAAACGGCGATGTGGGTTTATTTGGAGGAAGCGGTGTTGGGCGAGATAGAGAGAAGAGAGAGACACGGGGAATGACTGAGCTTTTTATTTACAAAATGTAGTAACCTAATTGACAAAAAAAGAAAAAAAAAAGAAAAAGAAAGAAGTAAACCCAATTGACCAGCTTTAAGAAAATTAATAATAATAATTATTTTTAATAAATCGCAACTGAAGTCAGTGTGCCTGCCACTTTTTTTTTTTTTTCTTTTTTTTTTTCTGTTTTCAAGTTCTGCTTTTTTTATTTGTTATTATTATCTCATCTGAAAAATGTATCTTTTCCTTGCTAATTATGGAGTACCTACATGAAACTTTGATGACGATACAAGAATACTAGGTTTTTGTCACAAAGGAAAAAAATAAAAAAATAAATTACATTAATCATTTATTAATGCACTTTTAAATTTTTACAATTTCTACCGTATAAATCAAATCAACCGTAATTATCCTTTCCACATGACAAGTAATTTTCTTTATTATATAAGTCGAATAAGATTAATTACATTAATCACTTATTAATGGACTTTTAATTCTTTACCATATAAATCAAATGAACCAGAATTATCCTTTTCACATGATTAAAAAAGATCCGTAAATTTTTGGATAAATTTTTTTTAGTCCCTAATATGAAATAAACTTGCGAAGATGAGGGAGAAGATCACTAGGATTTATTTCTGATCATTTTAATCATCATTCCACACTGATATCTATGTGTATTAAGTATTAACAACAATAATACAAACGGTATCTGTGTGAGATACAAACATGTCTCTTCTGACAAATATTGACACGGATGTCAGTGGGAAAGTAGCAATTGTTATAGATAACTGTATTAAACAACATACATATATTAACCACTAGGTTGTGGTAGGGTGGCCGAAGGTCCCAGTCTGGAACCCCCAGGTCTGGCTTTCGAATCCCCACTCCCACACCTAGTGGCCAGCAGATTTGAGGGGCCTTAGGGTTCGTGCGCCTGCGTCGGGAGATTAGTCTGGCTATGCTGAGATACTTCCGAACTGACTGGGTGGGTGTGTTACTAACTTGCTAACGTAACTGAGGTAGCTTGCTACCTTTCAAAAAAAAAAAAAAAAACAACATACAGATATTAGTGTCATTTCAACATTCACATGGACGATAGTGTGAACATTCATTGCTACCACTATGCCAAAAAAGCAATCAGACGACAGAGGAGATCTGTCGTCTGATGAAAAAAATTTCTGTTGTCTAGTACGGTGCCGTCTCTTGGGCTATCAGACGACAGATTTCCTCTGTTGTCTTATTTATCAGACGACAGAAATTTGTTAGGTCGTCTGTTGTCTGATGAAATCAAGACATGAGCTAACTGTTTGTACTAGTGAATTCAAACGACAGATAAATGTCGTGTGATATGGAAACAAATAACAGTTCCTTATAATTTGTATGATCTAATGCTTATTCCAAAGACAGAAAAATGTCATTTATGTGGTTTGAATGCACTGAAGTATAAGATATGAAATCCTATATGTTGTCTGAATGGACTTATAATAACAATTTAGTGTTGATACATTCAAATTCCAATAACAGTTAACTGTCATTAGCATTCAGTTCAGAATACATTTATCTATTGTTTTTAGTAGCCTACAATAACATTTATCTGTTGTTTTAGTACACAAGTAACAACATATTTTTTCTTGTTCCTGTTGTTCGTAGATATGTCCAACAACATATTTGGATTTTATTTTGTTGTTGCTTTTTATTTCAGATGACAATTTTCTGTTGTTTGAGTGCACAAGTAACAACATATTTTTCTTATTCCTGTTGTTCTTAGATACATCCAACAACATATTTGGATTTTATTTTGTTGTTGCTTTTTATTTCAGATGACAATTTTCTGTTGTTTTAGTGCACAAGTAACAACATATTTTTTCTTGTTTCTGTTGTTCTTGGATATGTCCAACAACATATTTGCATTCATTTTGTCATTGCCTTTATTTCAGATGACAATTTTCTGTTGTTTGAGTACACAAGTAACAACATATTTGGATTTAATTTTGTTGTTGCTTTCTAATTCAGATAACATATTTGTATTCTTGTTGCGCCACAATTATGTAAATCTGGAAACTACCCAATGCATTCATCAAATATGGAATCCATTCACAAAAATACCAATATTTGATTAATCTGTTACTGCAGCTATATATACATCCATAATGAAGCTAAGCTTAGTAAACATCAGTTTAATAACCCATAGCAGTTGGCATGATCAACAAATGGAACTCAAAAAACACTGATATTTCATACTATTGATCATATTTGGTGAAGGCAGATTTAGGTGGTGCATCAGTCTCTTCAACAGCTGGTTTCGACACTATTTTTTCACCTCTTTTCATTTGCACTGCCTTCATCCTTAGTGCTGTTGTCTTTCCATGCCATGAAACCTTTTGTTTCTCAACATGAAACTGAACATTCAAGGATTTTCAATAAGAGCTTAGAATCCACTTTCTGTAGAAAAATAATAATAATAAGATTTAGTCCAGGAAAAGCTTTTTTAAGCAAAAACCCTTTTATGTTGATAAAAACAAATCAAGAGCTGCATAAACTAAACCATCTGTAGACCTTTAGTCATTAATGGGATGAACAGACCTTAACAAAATATCAATATGCAGATGATCAAATAGGGTTGGTTGCAGAGTAATGTAACTCAGTTTTTCATTGAGAAATAGAACCTGCCATTAAAAAGAAGCATACAACTATTCTTTTGATACAAATCAGACCTTAATAAATAACTTAATGTGGCTTCAGATGCACCCCTAAGGAATTTCATAATTGAATTCGAATAGAATAGAATAGCTCCGTAAGAAAACTAAAACCGAAAGTAAAACTACTAGGAGCAAGGAATCTGTCATAGTCTGTATATTTTCCTTAAGAAAACCAAAACAGTAAGCACATGAATAACTTCTACTTTCCTTACTATAGGACATAAGTAGTAAATAAATGGCGATGAGTAAAGATACTAACTTGAGGAAATTTTTATGAAGAAGCTTTGCGAATGGACAGTGCAAAGACTGGAAATAGGCTCAGTTGCAGCCATACAAAAGCTTTAATAACATTTGAAATCATAGTCCATTGCTTTGAAACCAGGTAAAGTAAATAAGCTTTTCAATACAACACTAAAGATGGGGTAAACATCACATTTTTAGGATTCTCGACTACAATTATAACTTGACAAGAAGAGAATCGAATGAAAAAGAAGAGAACACAATCTTTTCATTAAGCAAAACTAGAGATGGTAGTCTAATGAAGCAAAAAGTCTCTTTGCTGCAATCAAATCCTTCTAAGAGAAGAAGAAAAAAAAAACGGATAAGGCTATCAATATATGCTTGGAAGATGTTCAGCAAGGCTATATTTAACAATGTAACTTAGCTTTAAGGAACTTCACATGTAGGTATTCTTTTCAAAACTTGCTAAAGAAATCTTTAATAAGTATCTATTCAAGCTTTTTAATAGGATTGAAACTTGGACAAGATGAGATAGTTCTCTGCTGTAAAACTTTCTGTGAAAAGGACAAAATAAAGATATAGTTCAGCTGCATATTTTAAAGATCTGGGTAAAAAGAATGTCAAAGTAAAATCACAACAATCAAATTGAGTATTTGAACGTCAACCATGTTTATAGTTGGCTGACAACCAGTTCAAATTTGCAGATTAGGAACGAAACCAATATGCCAAAGGCAACCACTTTTACCAATAAGAGTTTGATCAAAACTCAAACTTGACAAATCATTGTTCATTCGTATATGAACACTCAGTACAGAAATATAGAGAAAGCATCTCAACAATCACACCAAATACACACCAAAGTAGAATCAAAGCTATAAATAAGAAAATTTTGCTTTCCCTACCTCAAGCCTTAGATTTCAGTAGGTAATAAAGCCAATCAACTGCTACAAACGGCAAAACCAAATTGAAAAGCTAACACCAACTCTATAATCAGCAATTCCAGCCACCTAAACCATGTTCATTTGCCCACTTATTGAAGACACAGGTTAGCTTATAAATTGTGATAATTTTTTTTATAGTTAGCTTAATTTTTGTGTGATTTCATTCAAAGTGGGGGAAGGAGAAGATCCTATAGTTGGTTCCAACCTAAAACAAAAGGAGAAAAAGAAAAAAGAAAAAGAAAAAAAAAAGGAAACTGAAAATAATAAAAACAACAGACCCTGAGTAAAGGTATGCACACCAGCAGGCAATAGAAGAAAGATTGCTATCTCATATCACAATGCTACAGGGTGAAGTGCAGTAGGTATATATAGAAAGAACACTTGAAAGAAATATGCCTGGTAAATAGTTGGAAAAGGAAAGACATATCATAGAGAAAATATTAGCAACAAAAAATTCCTGGTCTTGCTACACAAACTGACCAGCAAGGTATTTCCTTGTACTTTGATGTTATGTGCAAATTATAATATCACAAAAATGCAGCATTCAGTTGCGTACACAAATTTAATCCGTTTTCATGTAAATGGGTGGAATATTATGATCAGCATCAGCATCTATATATATATATATATATCTACATGATTTCTTTCTCATTCTTGACCATAAAAATGAAAACGTCAAGAAATGCAGCTAATTACTTTAGCTTAATATATATATAGCTTAATGAAAAGTCGTTATATATTGACTGAGCTCTTACTAATGAGCATGATATAAGTCCTATTTGTGTGTGTATACACCGACTACTATTGATTGTCTAATAACGTCTTTCAATACGAATCTGCTTCTCACCCTTTACGTACCATCCAATATAAATTACCAAGATGCACAGCAGATACTGATCAGTTTTCAAGGGATGAATTCAAGAGTTATTAGTATTTGCTCTGATATATATGAATATATGCACAACAACACTGATCAGTTTCAATTCAAGATGCACAACACATTAACTGATCAGTTTTCATACATTTCAGAACGATGTTATTGGATCACAATGGAAATTACACACCAACCTCAATAGTAACATGAGCAGCATTAAGAATAACAAAAAAACAAAAGAGAAAGAAGTCGTGCGTACCTTGCTTAAACAAAATCTGTCACTTAGCCACTCCTAATTGCTCATACAAACCCATTCTTTTTGTATCACTTATCTAGAATATGGAACATAAACAAAATAAGTCAAAGAAGGCAGAAACAGGGGAAAAAAATAACAAAGAAAGAAAGAAAGAAAGAAGGGGGAGCAAGAAAAAAAAATAACTAATACAGTTCTTGCTTCCACTTTCTAGAAGCCTTGGCAAGAATGTGGCAACTTTCTAACTAGCCTCCACCAGAAAATTCTATATTTTATGTAAAAGAAAGTTCAATATTTTATGTAAGAAAGAAAGAAGCAATAAATTTGAAAACAAATAGCAGATATATTATAGTGAGCATAGAGTGAAACTTAAGGGAAAATAAAGGAATATCTATCAAATCCAATTTGAATTGGTTTTGGTAGTGGAAAGAATGGATACCTAGTTTAGTTCCCACGAGAATAATGGGCACTGATGAGGCATAATGTCTAAGCTTTGGAACCCACTTCTCCAACATAACATGCAACAGGTCAAAAGAGAAGAGAGAACACATAGAATCTGATTAGTATTATACATTTGGTGCATGTACAAATTGAAAAAGTGAATTTTGAGTTTAGGGTAGAATCTTGGTAGAGAAAAAGGAGCTTACTTTCTTTGATATGTTCTCATGACTAAGTTAAATAAAGCAAAGTAACATAAATGGATCAGAATGACTTCAAAGAGAAGGATAGGTTAGTTAGAACAGCCATGGTGTCAAGTGCAGAACCTGCCAAAGGCTTCCAACTAAAACATACTCAACCCAGTACTATTTTCTTAGGTCTTAACCCATCCACATGATCGGCGTTGCCACTAGGGAAAGTTAATAAGACAGCTTCCGACTTCCAGGACAACATATGCAATATATTCTTGAATCACAATTACCAAATGGGCATGCTTCATGGGGTTTTGAATGAAAATCAACCAAGCATAACCAAGACCCATATATTAATACTAAACATGAGTCCAAAAGCAAGAGATTAATCCCAGATCAAGATAATAGAAATAATAATAAGAAACCCCAAAAATGCAGAAAGAGGTAAAATATGTTCTACATGAGAGAGTGCAGAATTTAAAGAAATTGAAGTAATCCAAAATTACTACTACAAACCCTCATTTTGAGTAGAAATTGAACAATTCGATAAGCCATATGCTCATTATAACATAGGAACCATGAGAAACAAAGAGGTATTACAAGAGGAGAATACCCCAAAACAGATAGAAGTGAAATTGATTTTAGTTTTCCCAAAAAGGTTGCTCGACATTTTAGTAGAAGAATGAAAATCTAGAACGACCACAACTATTGGAGTCCTTATAAGCCCTTCGAAATGACGACGATACTGCTGTTGCTGCCTTTAAATGCTCTCAGGCTTAAAGCATTGGAACAAAAAAAATGGTTGTTCACAACTGCGTTTCGATGTTTAAAGCTTCTCAGAGATGGTACACTGTTGTTAATATGGATGCTCCAAAAACTCTAATAGGCCGTTCATGAACGACCACAACTATTAGAGTTCTTTAAAGGGTCTTGAATGCCCCAAAATTCATTGCATTAAAACAAATTGGTTGTTCATGAACAACCAAGTTTTAATGTTTAAAGCCTCTTAAAAATGGCGTTGTTGCTGTTCTTTGGTACCACGATGTTTAATGCGTTGGAATAAGAATAGTTGTTCTTGAACAACTGGATTTCAATGCTACGAGCTCCCTCCTTAATGACGCTGCTGTGTTACTTCAATTACTCACAGCCTTTACGCTTTCACGGAAGGAGAAATCAAATTCTATAGATACAATGTAATAAAAAGAAGGGTGCAGCAACATATGCAAAACTGAGAAGCGGGTCACCAAGATTTTTGGTGCCCATACGCACGTGCTTCCTCCTTGCCCATACAAAAGCCTCTGAAGCAAACCATGATTGCTTGATATTTGATTAATGTTACAAAAGACAAGAACTCAGCATGTGGTGAATTTGATCAATCACATGAATTCAAGCATTGACGCAATGAAGGCTAATTAATTAATGGATTATAATTTTTCATTGATTAATTTAACTTGAAGAATAGCATGTGGAAAAGTACTCTGAAGACTTAAAATTCAGTTTATTGGGCCTCCTACAAAAGAAACGGAAGCAAGCCCAGTTTATAGAGGTTCACTTCAAATCTTGAGCTCCAAATTGAAAACCTGACTCGTCAAAATGTCAAGCAATGACTCGACGTAAAGCTCAACTCTTCGCAATGGGTGTCCAAATCACTTATTTACTTGAGCCCACTTACTTTGAAGCTCGAGCCCGATTAATTTGTTCGTCGACAAGAGCAGAGGCAGCATAAAGCCCATTTTCAAATCTTGGGCCCACTGCAAAGCTCGGTACATCGGGTCCCTAGATCAAGTCAAAGGACACTCTAACAAATTGGGTGTCCAAAAGGAATACATTTGACGGATTCAAAGTAATATATATACATCCGTCGAACACAAAAGTCGGTGCAAAACCAGAAATACCAATTCCTATGAACTACGGTCGGTTTGATCCCACAATGGGTACGTAGGCAATCTAGCAACACCCACTAGATGCAACCACAAGTCCAAACAGAATCCCTGACTCCACCAGTCAAAATTCAGCCAGTCCTAAATTGAATCATTGACTCCAGTCAAGTTCTGCCAACACCAAAAATACAAATTCATGTGAACTACAACGGTTTGATCCCTTTACAGGGTACGTAGGCAATCTAGCGACCCACTAGATGCAACCGCAAGTCCAAACAAAATCCCTGACTCCCTGGTTCATCCAATCCGAATCCCTAACCTCATCAGTCAAATTCCGCCGAACACCAGGAAACGTCATAGCCTTTCCAAACAAATCCAAAACAAATTGAATCCCTGGTTCACTTACACCAAATTCGTCCAAACACTATTCACATTCCAAAAGCAATACCCTCCAATGGGTCATTCACCCAATGGAATTCTTGAACTACAAGTGGCTTGATCCCTCTTCAAGGGTATGTAGGCAGCCCATTCAAATATTCGGGTGCAGCGGCAAAAACAAATAAACAAACACACATCCACAATTGGTTTCTTCATAAATGGAATCAAAGGGTGTTTCCCTATAACAAGGGAATATAATTAAGAGACACATTCTGTCTTGAATGGGTTGAACCCGAAATAATTAAAACTCTATTCACTAAATGAATACGAGTGAAATTATGTTGGGTGACATTTACGCTCACAGTGTGCAATTTTTACTCAACAGTGTGGATTGCTCTTTTTGCTAGTAGTGTTAGGAATGTGTTAATAAAATTTCTCATTAAAGAAGACGACGCGGAACTTAAAAAAAAAAAAAAAAAAAGGTTCTTTTCGCATGTTCTTACTGCCTTATTTGTGCTTACTATTATTTGGTCTAGTAACTTTAGTCTCTTTAGAGCATCTTAAGCAGACTCTCTATTTTGGCTCCTTAGCTATTTTGGAGAGCATGTTTAGCTTTTTATCTATTTTAGCAGCTACACCAGACTCCTAAGTGGCTCTCTATTATAACTTTTAGCTATCTCGCTCCTAAATAGAGAGAGCGGGATGAGGCTCTCTATAATTTAAAACATTCCTTTTAAGTTATTTTATGTAATTTATAAATACATTTAAACTATTTAATATTCATTTAAAAAATAATATAAATTCAAAACTAGCTAAAATATAGAGCATTGATGCAGACGTAATTCTAAAGTGGCTAGCTAAAATGACTTTTGAGCTATTTTAGCTCAAATTTGACTAAAAAATGGCTAGCATTGCTAAAGATGCTCTTAGTAAGTCTCTCCCAGTCCTCGGTTCAATTCACGAACTCGTTATTGTGAATTATGTGATAAAAAAATAATAATAAATAAAGACAAAGTTTAGTCTCCCTTATATAAGTGGAATCACCTTATGATGATCATCCCATTAGAACAATGTACTTGTGAAAAATGCACTCCACCTGTTTGTTAGTATGCCTATAATTAAGAACTGGCCATTGCCCGTTCGAGTTGGGTTTTGTTCCTTGGCCTTCAATAAAAGAAGAAAAAGTAAGCAATTTCTGTAACTCGATAATATTTGACCTATTTTGTCTCAGTACTTTGTGGCTGTGTTTGCAATTTAGGCAGGCTATTTAACAGGTGTTTGTTATTTTCTGATGAAGCGCAGATCTCTGAAAGCTCAGAATTTGGCAGGAACACTCCCACCAGAGTTGGCGAGGCTTCCCTATCTACAAATAATGTAAGCACACACTCACCACTCCATGTTTGAGTCATGCAAAGCAAGCAAAAGAGGACTTTTGATAATACATATTGAATGTTCTGTTCCAAAGCAAGCAAAAGAGGACTTTTGATAATACATATTGAATGTTCTGTTCCAAATTTCTAGTATCTATAACCACGACTCATTTTTCTTTCTTCTTTTCTTCTTTAGTGACCTCTCCCGAAACTATCTGAGTGGTACCATCCCTCGAGAATGGGGCTTCCTGCCGCTAGTTAACATGTACTAAATTAACTTCTTTCTCTCTCTCTCCACTATGCCAATAATGCCTTCAGACGACACATTTCAGACGACAGAATTTTTGTTTTCTGTCGTCTGAATCTTTTAAACTTCTTTAGACGACATATAAATTAATTCTGTAGTCTGAATAGCATGAGAATCCATACTATTTCACTTTTTAGTAAGTTAGAAAATTAAGACGACAGATATCTGTCGTCTGAAAGAACTGATAAATTTGCATGAAAAAGTGGAAATTTAGGACAACATTCATATGTCGTATGAGTAAATGGGAAACAAGTGGAAAATTAGGACTACATTCATATGTCGTCTGAGTAAACGGGAAACTGACAACTAATTTGCTAATAATATTGTAAAGTATTCGATCCCTCCCTTGGCTAAAAAAGAAAAACTCGGGCTCCTTTTGCTAGGACCTTTCCCTTAGCTGAAAGAAAAAAAGAACCAACCCTAGATCTAAAAACTTGGGCTCGTTTTGCCGCCTCTGACTCTCAGCCAATCTCTCCCTCGCACGCTCGATCTCACTCTCATGAACCTCAGTCCCTCAATCCACCCTCAATCCCTTTCACCCTCTCAAGCTCACACACACTCTCATCCTCCTGCGATTCCGGCAAAGCAAGTTTGGGTATGGAAGTTTTGGGTATAGAAGTTTGGGTAAAGTAAGTTTGGTAAGTCTTCAATCTTCAAGTCTGGGTTTCTCGGTTTCTTTTTTTCACTCTTCAAGCTTCATTCTTCAATCAATCGGTCTCTTGCTTTCTGGGTTTTCAATTTCATGTGTTCAATTTGCAGCAAAGCATAGACATCCTCAAGTTTGGTTCGATTTCTGGTTCGATTTCGAATTCTTCAAGCTTGGTAAGTTGCTGCCTTTCTGGGTATTCCGTTCTTGTGTATGATACTATGAATAATGAATGATTGGTAACTGAGAAGAGTTGTATGAATATTTGCTTACTGTCTTCCTGTTATTGTCTTACTGATTTGAGTGATTTCAAACAAAATCAAGATGAATATCATAGTTGTTCATCTTTTGTTCATATACCCAAAGTGATTACCTTTAATTCACTTTTCGATTTCATGTTTTCAGTTGTAGTAACTGATTTATCAGCTTTTATAATCTTTCAAGACAAAACCTTTTATTGTTTCTTTGTTTTGTTAATCGAAGATCATAGTTCATATATGAAATTTCGTTTTTTTGTGTAGCCTCTGTTCTAGCTTTTGAATAATTGCAAGAACAACAGGTTTTTTTAACGTTGTTAGACAGAAAGAGTAAAGTAAAACAAATGAAAGAGATCTGGTTCTTAATCTGATTTTGGGCAGCCAATCATAGAATCAATCATACGGTTATTTCACTAATGTTGAAAGATTTTAGTTTTCGTTATCCTGTATGGAATGAATACATGGGAAAATACTTTCGTCATTGCATATTTTATCTTTCTCATGATTCAAAAGAGAAAAGTTTTTTGGTCGAGCTTTTGTGTAAAAGTAGTTAAATTCACAGAAAATTGAATGCAAATGGTTTGATTTTCAGTTGCAAAGAAATTTATAGTGGAATTCGACTTCGTATTGATGCTTTGAACTGTGATTTTGGAGGTTAGTGTGTCTGTGCTTAAAGGAAGCAGCTTCTTTGCTGTTTGAGTGAATTAGAATTTGGGTAAGTTGCTATGTGTAATCATAGTGTATTATGTTTTCACTATTGAACTACATACTAGAAATTGAATTAAATGTATATTTGGACTGCTTTTTAACAGTTAAATTATGTGAAATTCTTGGATAAGATCAGTTCTAAATTCTTCTATATTATGAATGTACGTATGTAGAGATTGTTCCCTACCCATTCCACTTCAATTTTCACCTTTTTCTGCTATTGTTTTATTAATTTTTGTGTAGTTCAGTTTTGTTTGAATCAATTTTATGCATCTCTAATTATTGGAAACATTGAAATTCAAAAAGTATAAACCATGTGTTTCACAATTGCAGCAACCAAAAGAATCATTAGTTTTCTTCCTAACCAAATCTTAACTGAAATGAAACAGTTTAACCAGTGATTAATATTGTTTCAAAATTATTGTTCTGTGTTTAGGGTATTGTAATTAAGAATTAGGTGAGAGCCAGTGAACCCAGCCATGCTAATATATATTTCCACTTTCTTTCGTCTCTGTCTCTTTTTAACTCAATGAATTTGTGTTTTGGTGTGTGGAGCTATTAATTCCTTCATTGCTAAACTGATGGCTTATGATTTGATCGTTTACATATTATTAGCCCATGTGTTTATCTTGCAAAGTTGGAAAAATGTGTTTACGTCAATACTCAGGTCATTAGATTTTATGATTATGCATCATTTGGTAAAGTAAAAGAAATGTCAACAATTAATGTCACGAGGACCTTTTGGAACTTCTGTTTGAGAACATGGGTACATTTGTACAAGTATTCATTTATGCTCATATTGATTTATATCAGTTTCATGGACATGAGCTTCTGCAAACTTAGTTTCTCTATCATTGACGGTTCATACATAACACTTGATACTTGATACTTAATACTTGATTATCTATATGCCAAGACATTCATGTAGGGTTCCAATATTTTATATATAACTAGGATGAGAAGGATGAACAATTATATACCCAATTTCCTGCAACAAACTTTGAGGGCTAAAACTGATGAAACTAAAGAACGGCACTAAGCAAGTCTTCACTGTTAAAGGAATCTTTGCCAGAAACTATTGGACTTTTGAAGTTTTGATATTTGGCATCTGTTTTGCCAGTTTTGAAATTGTATCAATGATAGATATATTGATAGCTATGTGATGGATAACATACACTCAAGCTTCTTGCAATTGTGAAACAAATGCAATACCAATACGATTGATCATGATAATTTATGTAGAATTTGTCTTTGAGAACAACAAGCTTCTACAGTCCATTTATAAGTGATAGATTATAATATTTAGGTACATTTATAATTGATATATAGTTATTGTTAAACTGCTTTTGTACTTGATTTAATGATCTGCAATATGCATATAACTTCCATATGAGTGACACTCACGCGCAAAAAAAAAAAGAAAAAGATATGAGTATCCTAATCACTTGTAGTCCATAAATTGCTGATCCAAGAAGTCATGGATAAGTGCTAACTTCTTTTGGAATTCTGCAGAAACTGCCTTACAGTACAGCTCTCTTCTTTCGATATTGCATTGCTATTGTTGTTGCTGTAGTGAAAGGTTGGAGTACTGGGAATGGTGATTAGCTAGGCTGTGACTTAAGCAAATTAAGGTAAGCAGTAATCTTCTGGTAGTTTGTTAAATTAGCTAATTGGTATGTTGATGAATTTAGTTGGTTGTTTGTATCTGTTTATATGCATGTGGTGAACTAGTTTGGTGATGCTAAATTTAGCTCCTAGCTGTTGTATATGTGTATATATCTGGAAAAATGATGGATGATATAGAATTGAATTATGCTGATCCTAGGTGATAGTTTAACCAATTGGTATGTTTATGAATGAAATTGGTTCTATATACCTATATACATATACATTATATATAGATGTATGAGTTCAGTGCTCTATGATCCTAGGTCATAGTTTAGTTCCTAATTGTTGTTTGTGTGTATGTATAAGATGGAAAAAGGATGGATGCATGCTGATAGGAGATTGTTGAGGTTTCAAACAGGGTTTGAGGATTTTCTTAAGTTTGCTTCAGCGAATGCTGCTGACAAATCAAATATCTGCTGTCCTTGTTTGAAGTGTTGTAACACTAATGGATTTTCCATTGGAGTTATTAAGGACCATGTATTTTTTAATGGCATTGTGACTAGTTATAAGAATTGGAAATGGCATGGAGAACCTTCTGTCAAGAATACGGATAGAGTAGGTGAATCTGAAACAGTAGATATGAATTGTAACCAAGATATGGGGGAAAGTGAGGATGAGGAGATATCTAGTGACTCGAATGAGTTTCTAAGGTTTGTGGAAGATGGAGATAAACCTTTGTACCCCGGTTGTACAAAGACAACAAAGTTGAACTGTCTTATTCAAACATTCAACTTGAAAGCAAAACACGGAATGACTGATGCTTGTTATTCCGACATGCTAGTCATGATTGGCATGTTGCTTCCCGAAGGGAATGAGGTACCCGGTTCTCTATATGAGGCTAAAAAAACACTTGCAGCATTAGGGATGGAGTATGAAAGGATTCATGCTTGTCCAAATGACTGCATGTTGTATAGAGGGCAGCATTCTGAAGCTACAAGCTGTTTGATCTGTGGTGAATCACGATGGAAATTGGGAAGGGATAAAGTTGAGAAGAAAGGGGTGCCTAGGAAGGTATTGTGGTATTTCCCACCAATCCCAAGATTCAAAAGGATGTTTCAATCAACAAAGACAGCAAAGGACTTGACTTGGCATGTTGAGAATAGGAAAAAAGATGGCATGATGCGGCATCCATCAGATTCACCGACCTGGAAATTGGTCGACACAAAGTGGCCAGAATTTGGTAGAGAAGCTAGGAACCTTCGTTTAGCCCTTTCCTCAGATGGATTTAATCCCCATAGTTCTTTAAGTAGCCGGTACTCTTGCTGGCCGGTTATCCTCGTTACGTATAACCTTCCTCCATGGTTGTGCATGAAGAGGAAGCACATGATGTTAACAAAAGTGTGTTTATATATTTGTGTTAGCAAAAGTTAAAGCAGAAAGAGTCTGATGGATCGATTACCACACAAGGTTCTGATGATGTGCTCACTTTGGCGTTGGGGAGACCCGAGCATCCTGGTAGGGTACGGGGAGTTGGAGGATATATCAAACCAGCTTCGTTCTTTGACCTGCCTAAACGACGAAATAAAAGTGTTGAAGAGACAGTGAGGAAAAGTGTGAAGAGGATATTGGAGGAAGAGAAGGAAACCATTCTTGCAAAGGAAAGAGCTTTATGGCAGCAGGAGAGAGAAAGAGTGGTTACTGAGGAGCGTGCATATTGGACAGCCAAGTTTGCAGAATTAGCGTCAAAAATTGATGAAAAGAAGCTGCCATTAGAGTCACCAAAACCTGTCACAACCCTTCAAGATCCTGGTTCAGGACAAGGGAGTTGTTCCCGACATGCTGAGAAAGTTATGCAGAATAATCCGGACGGTGAGCTCAATGCAGTGAAGAAGAGGTTGGTTTTAAATGATGATGCAGCTGGATTGTTAGTTGAAGAGAACCATGAAGTTCCAGAAGGGAACCCCAAAGTAACGGCAATAATCGAGGAGGAGGTTAGAGACATCATGGCTCCCAAAACTTCCGCAAACACAGATCTGGTAACACCATTATTCCCTTCATTTATCTCTTTTCTCATTTTCTATAGTTTGCATCTTTAGTGGAACTATTAATGAAACTAAAATATATGAACTAATTGTTTATTTTCATTGTTTGTCTTAGGAGACGACTGTTGCGGTGCATAAGTGTGAACTGGCAGTAGATAGGGTGGACAACATTGTTGCTATTGGAACAATTATTCAAGTGAATGTTGCATCGAGCGATCAGCTGATACATGGTGTTCCATTGGGAAAGGAAAATATGCGCGTCTCAGTTGTTCGAGCCATTGTTGATGATGCCCTGTTACCTATTCCAGTGAAGGATGAGATTGTCACTGTCAGCGACGCCATTGGTACTTGTGTTGCCTGACCAAGAAACCTGGTTGTTATCCCTGGAGAAAAGGCACCCCTTAAAGCCATTGAGCAGAAGGTAACCAAGCAGTCTTATATAGATTTTAGCTAGTTTGAAAATGGTTTTGTTCAATATGCAATATGTTAATCTGGGAAAAGTTGATAACATGTACTCTTATTGGTTTACACAACTAGAAAAAAAATCGTGCTAATACCAAGAAGAGAATGAGAGATGTATTTGATGATAATGAAGACCTTGAAAACTTGCCACCGAATCTGCCAACAACATTAAAGGATTTGTGCACGTGGGGGAACAATTTCCTTAGAGACGGGGTCACCATCCACACAACATTTGATGCGGACCTTTTCGGCCGTTCAAAGAAAGTCTGTCTGTTTAGAAATGATCTCTATACCATGGCCAACAACCTAGAAGTATCAAATCGTGTACTAGTGTTTTACATGAGGTAAGGAATTATTAAAGCAAGCTGGGTGCATATAGTCAATAATTCATTATACGATTGAATTTTGATTGTCATGTATCACTGTTTATTTTGAAGTACTTTTAACAGTTTCATATTCCAAAATAATTTGTAGCTACCTTCATGAAGTCTTGAAGAAGTGTAGGATGGTGGATATGGTTGCCTTTGTCGATCCTGATCAGACTGGTACAGTTGGGTGTGGAAATCCCACTGAAAGGGCTCGGTCTTTGTCAGATCGCTATAGGCAAGGGAGGTTAGGGCAAATCTTTGTGGTTCCATATAACTCAGGGTACGTAAAAAGTAATTTAAGCATCTAGTCTGCCAAGTTATATTGTTAATGGTAATATAACAGATTTTTTTAATTTTATGTTATCCTATAGTGCTCATTGGATGTTGACGATTGTGAACCCAAATGAAGAAGTCGTGCACTTCATGGATCCACTTAAAAGGCGACTCGATACTGGGGAATGGAAATCTATTGTCAACAAGTAAGTCTCTTATATTGTACTATAGTGATTGATCAGTTGGTGTTACTTGGTCATGTACTGGACTTGTTTACTAAATATCATTTTCTATTTGAAGCTCTATTAAAATCTATAATGCTCACAAGAATCGGAAAGGAAGGAAAGTAATTCAATGGAAGAATCTTGCTGTGAGTCGGTTGAACTTTTTGTAGTGGTTAGTTTTATGTACTTCATTGTATTTCACCTTCCATTATCTTAATTCTGTATTTTCAGGGCATTCCGGAGCAAAAAAATGACAAGACTTGTGGATATTTCATTATGCGTTACATGAAAGAAATTGTGGAGGACAAGAACTTGGATTTTAGTATGAAGGTAAAATTGATCAACTGCTTACCTATGGACTTTATTGTTTAATGATATAGTACGTGCATGCTCTGTGCATGAAACTTTCATATTTAATTTGCTGCATTTCCTTATTGCAGTGGGGAACGAGGTCAAATTTGGTTTACACAGTCAATGATATTGATGAGATCCGAGCGGAATGGGCTGAGCATGTTTTGAAGTTCCCAGAAAATTAAGTATCAGCCTATATATATGCTTTTGTTTCTGGTAGGTTATGAGCAGTAGTAGTGTCTAGGAACTGCTTTTGTGCATTTTGACAGAACTGCCTATATATATGCTTTTGTTTCTGGTAGGTTATGAGCAGTAGTAGTGGCTAGGAACTGCTTTTGTGCATTTTGACAGAACTGATGGAAAGTGTTGAACAAATGCATGCAGTTGCTGTAACTACTCTATGGATGCTACTAGGTTTTTGTCTTAGTTAGATTAAGATCCGTGCAACAATGGCAGTCATTAAAATCATTTAATGTAAAGGCTAGCATGCTAGCTAGTTTAGTATTATGCTACTGATGGGAATGTATTTTGGTGGGTTGATTTATGCAATGAGGAATTTGTTGATTTCAGATCTTATAATTAATCTGCCTTTCTCGATTGACTACTGTATAGAATGAGGTTTGCTATGGTTCAAATCCAACAAATGCAGGTTTATGATATGTTGTATCACAAATACAGTAACAACAGAAAACTGAAGTTCAATTCACTGTCAAACAACAGATATGCCTTTAACAGACAACAGAAAACTGAAGTTCAATTCACTATCAAACAACATAAATACTTCTAACAGACAACATAAAAATGAAGTTCAATTGATTATCAAACAACAGAAACGCGAAGTTTTATTTTCTATCAGACAACATAAAAACTTAAAATTGTGGTTGGAATACGAGACAGACGACATAAAAATAAAGTCTTACAACTATTTAGACGACATATGAGCATAATTTACCCAATTATAAGTGATTTACAAACAACAATTAAATGTCGTTAAAAATGCATTCAAACAACAGATTGTCAAACAAGTCTTTATTTTGGTAACTTCAGACCACATATATTTGTTTTCTTATTTGTCTTCAGACGACAGAGGTTTTATTAAAACTATAGTTTTTACCTCATTTCAACCACATTAATATGTCGTTGTATATGATTAATAACTACAGAAAGTTCCATATCCTTCAAAGTTGGGTTGTTCAGACGACAGATCCTTACAAAACTTCTGTTGTCTCGGTGAGAACAGACGACAGAGGATATCTGTAGTCTGATGCTATAAGAGATGACAGCTGGATAGACTACATATAATTTGCATATCAGACGACGTCTGAAGCTATTATTGGCAAGCTATTATTGGCATAGTGTTCGGCTCTACCAAAATGTCTTCCTTCTCTTACCTGGCGGTCATATTTCATGACGAGTTATCAAACGGTTGAGTGTTAGACAACACCCAAATTTGGATTCCTCTTTCCTTTTGCTTTTCTACTTACAAATTCTAATTTGAGATCTGATTTTCAAGAAATTGTTAAAGTTCTAATTTTGTTAGTTTGTTTTGTTTTGAGATGAGACACATTGGACCTTGTTAATGTCCTTAAACTTAAACCCGGATTAGAGGATTCCAAAGGGTGTAAAAAACAAACCAAGATGAAGAATTTGGGAGTTTGTGGAGCGTAGGCCAAGAGCATGTCTTGTGGTCAAAATCCAAGTGTGAGGTTTCTTTGGTTCTATATGCATGGACCTTAATGGATGACAAGTGCCTAACTTGGCCTTATTTGGTTATCATCTATTTGCATTATGGAGCTAAATGGACGATCTTCGAAGAGTTTGCGCTTTCTAATCCTTCACTCTTATTTTCCTAAGCATGAATTAATGTCTTTATATTTAAGTATTTATAGTACTAGTCTAGGCCAATTAAGCATATTCCCCAAAAACATTGATAGGATCTTAACAGTTTCATACCACATTAAGAACTATATGGTGTTTTAAGTGTGAGATGTTTAAAAAACCGCTTTTAATAAATTGTTTTTAACACTAGGAAAATTTTTGGTTGGTCTTATACCTCTATCTTGTTTCACAATTATTCATGACGATACATTGAGGATAATATGTGATTTAAGTGAGGTAGTAAGGTTAAGTAATTTAATCCCTTATCATTTTTCTTTATTTTTATTTTTATTTTTATTTTTATTTTTATTTTTATTTTATTTTATTTGTTGTTGTACTATATTTTGAAAAATTCAAAAAAAAAAAAATTGAAACATTTTGAAAAATATAAAAATAAAAGAAAAAGAAAAAGAAAAATAAAAATAAAAGAAAAAAGATAAGGAATAAAATTACTTAGCCTTACCACCTCACACTTAAATAACATACTGTCCTCAATGTACTGTTATGAACAATTGTGAAATAAGATAGAGATATAAGACCAACCAAAAATTTTCCTTATGTTAAAAACGATTTATTAAAAGCGCTTTTTAAAACATTTCACACTTAAAACATCATATAATTCTTGATGTGGTATGAAGTTATTAAGATCCTATCAATGTTTTGGGGAACATGCTTAATTGGCCCAGACTAGTACTATAAATACTTAAATATAAAGACACTAATTCATGCTTAGGAAAATAAGAGTGAATGATTAGAAAGCGCAAACTCTTCGAAGATCCTCCGTTTAGCTCTATAATGCAAATAGGTGATAACCAAACAAGGCCAAGTTAGGCACTTGCCATCCATTAAGCTCCATACATATAGAACCAAAGAAACCTCACACTTGGATTTTGACCACAAGAAATGCTTTCGGCCTATGCTCCACAAACTCCCAAATTCTTCATCTTGGTTTGTTTTTTACATCTTTTGAAATCTGCCAATCCGGGTTAAAGTTTAAGGACATTAACAAGGTCCAATGTGCCTCATCTCAAAACAAAACAAACTAACAAAATTAGAACTTTAACAATTTCTTGAAAATTAGAACTCAAATTAGAATTTGAAAGTAGAAAAGCAAATTTGGGTGTTGTCTAACACTCAACCGTTCAGTAACTCCTCATGAAATATGACCAGGTAAGAGTAGAAAGAGATTTTGGTGGAGCCGAAACTCACTTGAATACACTTCTCTCATCCAAACCTTATCTAGACATCGTATTCAATCGGATGGGACTAGTTGTGAAGAGTGAATAAACTCGACGTTACAGAGATGAAATCCAAATCCTATTTATTTAAAACTACAAGCTCTAATCAAAAGAAATCGTCAAAGCACTATATATTTAAACAACAAAATTTAAATAAGTAACTAAAGGGTGAAATTGCGCAAGTAATAAGCAAACAGAAAATAGGTAAGACTATCTTAATAATTTCAATATGCTCTATTTAGTATTTTCTTACCATAATTTACAAATTTACTTACCTAAAATATTTGTAGAAAAATTTCCAAAATTAAACTACCACACAAAAACTACCAAATATATAAAAGAAAGTAAAGATAAACTAAAAAAAAATTGATTCTCTAGCCCCACAACAACCTAATAGGGATTGAGTTTTACCTTAATTCCCAGCAATGACTCCAAAAACTTGTTGGTGGCATCACTTAACTTATATTATGTGCAATTATGTGTGATGTTACATATTTTCAAGATTAAGAGGTCAACTTGTAGTAAAGGGAAAGTAAGAGTATCGTACTCAGATGATTGAGTAACTCCACCCTAAGCTAGATACTCACTAAATAAAAAAAATAAAAAAACTGTCAGACCTCAAACGTAGAGACCTCTCTCTCTCTCTAAAAGCTAGGGTTTTTTTTTCTGCGTCGTCAGTTCTCTTGTCCGGCGGCGCCCCCACATCGGTGTGGGCCTCGGCCTTATAGCGTGTGGCCCATGAAGCCGGACGGGCTCTTCCCTTCTTGGGCGTGTAAGTTCTTCCCGATGTTCTCCCAAACGATGAAGGTTGCGGTGGGTCTCCCTTACCTGCGCTCAACATCGATCAATCGGCGAGAGACTGGATCGGTGCTTCTGTATCAGGGCTCGAATGCGTCAGATCAGAATTTCTCTGGCTTTCTTGATTCGAGGGTTGGTTGGATGAGTTTGCATAACTAGTGGTTGTCGTTGGTTTGGGTGCGAGTTGGGTGGTGGGTTTGGGTTATTGTGGTGGCGGGCTCCGATGGTTTGGAGGCGTTAGCTTCGATAAGGCTAGGCAGGACTGTGGGGGGCGATTCTGCTTGGAGTGAGGAGGGTGGTGGTGAGAACGTGAAGGTGAGACGGCGGTGGTGGTGCAAAGGTGATGACGATGTGACGGTGGCAGAAGGTCATGGGCGATACTGGGTTGGGCTAATGGGCTGCCGTAATTTTTCTGTTGGCTGGGACGGAGATTGGGCCTGGAATAGGTCTTTGGGCCTTTATTGGCCTACTATTATTTTTATTGCTTTCTTTTATTATTGTTTTTTAGTAGATTGTGACTTTATGCTTGTAATAAATTCCTATCACTCTATGATAGGGTGACGTGGGCATGGTCCTGGAATGCATACTCTGTGTGCCTTGTCTGGCCTAGCGAGGCGACGAGCTATTTGCTTGATCAAATTGACACAATTTCCTAGTGGCAGGATGAAATTGAGTGTTGCTGGATTTATTTATGTGCGGCAACATAGTGGGAAAGATGTGCTATTTGTAATGATGCTTCTTCGTAATAGAGTTATCTTTTTGGTATGTCACTGCTATCTTAAAGAAAATGGAGTAACAATTCGTGCACTCTTTGCTAATTGGTGCTTGTTAGAATACATTGTTTCTGTGGAGATATTTGGTATTATTTCAAGATGCTCTCTTTATGCTTATTGTAATCTGGGGTATAGGCTCTACGTCTCCCCCTTGTATTATGCAATTTTATTAATCAAGGCTTGAGAGCAGCCGGACCAGCCCCTTTAAAAAAAAAAAGATTACCACAAAAACAAAATCTAGAAAACATATGCAAGTCTATATTTTTACAAATTAATGGTCTAGGCCATCTGGAAGCCAACACCACCAAATGATGATATTAACAATGATAGTAGTGGTTCAATTTGTGTTGATTAATTTAAAACTAAATTAAACTAAAGTGCTACAAATTAAACTAAACTAAATTAACAAGCATAAAGTTTTGATCAAATGAGATAAAAGGGTGCCAATGCATCGCACCCAGCCTCCCTTGTGCCAAACTTTATGACAAGATGCAAAATGTACATGCTTTTGATGAAATGCCCCTCAGCTCCAACAAGTAGATACAGAGAAGTATTATGCTTTTACATGTGTTCTAAACTACCTTTGGTTATTAGAAATAGCTATTCCATATGCTCATTCTTTTTTACCCATTCCTTAGTTATCGGCTAAAAGTAAAATCTACGTAAATGCAAACCTAGGTTCCTTGGTTATCGGTTTACCAAAGTTCACACATACATGCATTATGATTCATTCTTAAGGAAATCAAGTAATTCACTTGGTTATCTTCTAATCACCATTTCTATGTTGCACATGCTTTTAGTAAGCTGAGTTTATGACTTCTAGCTACCATTTCATAATATTTCAATATCCATATATACACATAGATCGTGACTTCTAATGGCATAAATGAAGAAAAATTAAACTAGCAACATGAAAATACAAAAGCATGCTCATACATTATGAATTCCACTACTCACTACTCATAGTTACATAAATTAAAGCCATAAACTTGTAAAGCATCAAGTCAAGAGAGAAAAGAGTGGAGAAAGGAAGGAATACCCATCGGTTTGGTTCCAAAAAGAACCAAATCATACCTCTAAGAACACTTCCCACCCTCCTAGATGCAAAACAAAGTGAGAAATGCTTTCTAGCATGGTATTTTTGGTTTCTAATAAGAGAAAGAAACCAAAAACACCTTACAATTCCACAAATAGTACCCTGGAATTTCCTTATTAATTTTCGTGTGATTTGTGAAAATTATTAAGTTGTTGGTTTGTACGATAGGTTGTTCTGGGTGAAGTGAAAGTGTTTCGAATGAATTATTATTCAAAATATTTTATTTTCGAGGTGTCAAGAGTTGACTTCTTAGTAGATAAAGCTTCAATGTAGATAGAGAAAATGTTGCAAAGGGTTTAGTGTAGAGAGAGAGAGAGAGAGAGCTGCGGAGATTAATGTTATATTGGGAAGAAGAAGAAGAAGAAGAAGAAGTGGGACTAATATCTTGAACCAGAAAAAATTGGAATTTTTACTAGGTTTTTCATTAAAAAAAGTTGACCGGATTAGATTTTCATCCATTCTCACATTTCTCTACATTATTCGTTCATTCCCTTCTTTGGGTTTGCAATTTTGCTATGAAGTTTTTGTCAAAGTTTTTTCTGGTTTGTCCTAAAAGAAGAAGAAGAGAGAACAAGTAAAATATATTATTGCAGAGAGAGGAAAAAAAAAATATTTAGAGAAAAGAATAATGTATTAAGCCATGAAAGAATGAAAATACCCTTTTAAAATTCCCAGCTGGCAACCTCCGTAATTGAGCTAACGGCTATAGGTACCAATATTCGATAGAAGTCAGAACCTCTGTTACCGTTATGATATTTTCGAAACGTGAGGTACTAAAATTTATAAATAACAAAAAACGGATAATTTATTTTCTCTTAATTCTATCGGAGCAAGTTTTCTTTCAATTAGGGAGTGGGATTCGCGGTGGAGGTGGATGGCGACTGCTTCCTCTTTACTTTTTAAGTTTTTGTTAGCAAGGCTTAGCTTTACGTTTGCCTTTATCTCTTATCTTAAAAAAGAAAAGAAGAACGTGTAAAAAAAAAAAGGAAAAGAAAAAGAAAAATATAGATGGATTAGGCTTCTCGATTATGGTAGCCTCGTCCTAGAAAAGGTCAGTCAGAGACTCACAGTGCGTAGCCGAATAAGACAGAATTGGAAGCACAACAGTACAACACCCACTTTGTCAAACCGTTCAAGTCTCATTCTTTATTGTCTGATCCGAAAACCCGTTTGCTTGTCTCTCTCTCTCTCTCTCCCCTCGACCTCCTCGACCTCCGCGCACGTCCGTCAAGGTCGTCTCGCAACCCCCATTTTCTCTGCTCATCACCTCAATCTCGGTCTTTGCATTTGTTCTTTTCTGGGTTTCTCACTTGGGTTCTTCTTGTTTAAAGGTATGAACTTTGTGTTTGGTTTTTTTAATTCCATGCACATTTGAATATCTAAATTTCATGTTCTACATGGACATATTAAGAGTGTGATTAACTTTTGTTGTAATATGAATTTTGATGTAGTTTAGAGTTTGATCTGTGATTATGAATATTCTTTTCTTGATTCTGGTAACCAATGTGGCCACTGAATTGTGCTCTGGAATCTGAAAGGAGGAATTGACATGTGTTACATGTGTTTACGGAATCACTTTGAGTGTTGTTGTTATACTTGTTTCAAAATTTGATTCGATGTGGACCCAAAACGTAAACATTACATCTCTAAAAGATACAAAATTGCTTGTTAGTGCTTATACTTTGTTGCAACCTGAAGAGTTCTCTTCAAGTTCTAAGCTAGAAAATGTTAAGTGTTAATTGCGATTCTATCACGCAGCGAACCTATAAGAATGAACTTACATGGGCTTGATAGATTTTGAGTTATTTCAGTTCTTAAGTTTATCTGGGTTAAATTCATTGGATTTGTTTTCTTTACTTATTGGAGCTTGCAAATTGTAGGCTACTCCAACAACTTTTCTGGAAGTTGTACAAGACAAGGGAAGGGTTTAATGTCGCTGCTACATTATGTTTTGAACAGCTGAATGAAAAATCATCAAATATTCATTCCAGCTGTTACAGAATAGGAAACCTGTGATTTTATTTTCTTTTGATAAACAATGATTGGGAGGAAGAACATGGGGCGTGCTTCACCATTACTTCTGGTTCTCTTGGCTTTTGGGTTTTTCTTTGCCACTTACAATCTTTTGACGATGATACTCCACTATAGATCTGTTGGGAAGTGGGTAGGTGGTAATAGTAACAGTCGTTTGCTGGCTGACCCCATTGTCGAGATGCCTGAGAATGTGAAAGTCAAAGGTTCCAAAGCACCATTCCATGTTGCCTTAACAGCAACGGATGCTCCTTATAGTAAATGGCAGTGTCGCATTATGTATTATTGGTATAAGAAGAAGAAGGACATGCCTGGATCAGAAATGGGAGGATTTACTCGAATTTTGCATTCGGGAAGACCTGACAACTTGATGGATGAGATTCCCACTATGGTGGTTGATCCTCTGCCTGCCGGTCTTGATCGGGTTAGGCTTCTTGGTCTTTCACTTATTAGTTACTTATAATCCATCTCTCCTCTTTATATTTCATTCATTTGTTAATTCTTTCTTTCTTTTTCTACTTTTTAGTTAGGATTTCTTTTTTCTCCAAGGTTCATGTTCATTGCATTGTGTGTTTTTCACTATATGAAGTCTTCATGTACTAGTCAAACTACGGGGTCTAGGTAATATTAGGTATCTGGACTGAGTCAGAAGTTGGGAGTTATTAGAACTGATAAAAATAAAAGACAGAAATAGATGAAAAGTCCAAACAAAGAGCAAAGTTTTAAAAAAGCTAAGAGCGATGTCAAGACTGGAGGAAAAGCAATGCATTTTAGACAAGATTAACAAGTATTTTGATTTGCAGGATTTAAACTGATGCATGTTATGTGCATTTTATGGACTTGCTATGTATTGGTTGACATGGGAGACTATTGAACAAAACTTTCCACTAAGTACTAGCTCATCAGTGTAAAGTTTCTGATGTTTTGGTTAATTTTTGAAGTATATGCAGATACCCAACTATTCTAGATTTTTCTGTCTTTTCTTAATAATCACACATAAGTTCTTCCTTTTTGGACTGAACAAATGGGTGTAACTGTAAGTTACTTCATGCTCAAAGCCCAAAGCTTGCCTGGCAATAGTTGAAGATCAGTATAGTGGTGGAAGCTTTTTCCAGAGTCAGAGTTTATATCTCTACTATCCCCTATTGCTGTATGACTCATACCTAATGTTGTTGATTGGCTCTACTGCTTTATTTATCAGTCAAATATGTTTAAGGGTAGGGCAATTAGAAAATAATGTTTATTTAATTACTAAAGAATTTTGTTTGTGTATTTGTTTTCTTCTGATGATTTATATTTGTCTTTTTTATTTTATGTGTATACCTTTACTTTTCCTGATGCGATAGTAAATTTATGTATACAGGGATATATTGTCTTAAATAGGCCATGGGCTTTTGTGCAATGGCTGGAAAAGGCTACAATTGAGGAAGAGTGAGTTTCTGCATATCTGATAATCTTGAGCATTAAAACCTTCTACTTAAGCATTAAAACCTTTTAGTTCTTGTGTTGTTCCAGATATGTGTTGATGGCAGAGCCTGATCATATATTTATAAATCCTCTTCCTAATTTGGCCCATGGAGGATATCCTGCTGCCTTCCCCTTTTTCTACATTAAACCTACACAGAATGAGAAGATCATAAGAAAGTTTTACCCCAAAGAGAATGGCCCGGTCACAAATATTGATCCAATTGGAAATTCTCCAGTAATTATCAAGAAGGTAGTTTTTCTTTTCCACTGTTGTAGTTCGTTTGGCTTTATCTAGTTTATGTGATGGCATTTGTATGTTTAAGTTGCTTTACTGTTGATGTGGTGTTTTCCTTTTTTATCTTGATATTGATAGTATTCCCTGTTTTCTGTGATCATCCTCTTTACCAGTTGCCATTGTCATTATACAGGGACTTCTCAGTGACTCTTAATGATTTGTATGTATAATATTTTGTTTCTGGAAATGATGAATTAATAGATATAATCTTTCAGGATATGCTGGAAAAGATTGCTCCGACATGGATGAATATTTCTTTGAGCATGAAAGAAGACACAGAGACTGATAAAGCTTTTGGATGGGTGCTAGAAATGTAAGTTTCTGTGACTTTAAATCTCCGCTCAGTTCACTTCTAGCACTTTAAAGTATCAGCATTGACGTATCTTTCTGCTTCTGATTTCTATGAGCTAAGGTATGCTTATGCTGTAGCATCTGCTTTGCATGGTGTGCAGCATGTTCTTCGGAAGGACTTCATGCTGCAGGTTTGGTGTCTTACCCTGTGAAGCAATTTTCATATTGTGTTATTAATGTTCAGGATACTGCAACGATATGTACAAGTTCATTGAATAAAATTCTATTGTCTTAAATTTTCAGCCCCCTTGGGATTTGGAAATTGGTAAAAAGTTTATTATTCACTATACTTATGGGTGTGACTACAACTTAAAGGTATGCATTCATTTCCCCTATTTGGCTATTTTCTGTTATGGTTTTGTGATTCAAGTATTGTGATAAAGACTGGACATGTTTTTGGGTTACTCATGACTAAGAGCCACCTTCTTCATCCTCTCTGTTTCTTGTTTCCTCACTAAACTGCTCGACTTGAGCCAAATTTTTTTATTTCTTGACATTCAAACATAACCGTATATCCCACTATTACTGCTAGTGTTGTCTGAACTTGCCAACTGTTTAGGGTGAGCTCACATATGGAAAAATTGGGGAGTGGAGATTCGATAAGAGATCATATCTGCGTGGACCTCCGCCAAGAAACCTTCCTTTACCCCCTCCTGGGGTTCCTGAGAGTGTGGTATGTCAAAGACGTGTTACATTTGCATCTTCTAATTTTTATGTTTGGTGTGACTTTCAAATAAATGTCTGCAACTCTGCATTGCTTGTTTTCATTTGTGACAATTCGAAATATCATTGCTCCATAATTCAGGCTTTAAATGCTCATACTGCCTATGTGATTTCTTATTGTTATAGCTCTGAGAAGCTGAAGTACACCAAATTTCTTCCTTTGAATGTTTATGCATCGGTTATTTATTTATTTTTTTGTTTATATTTTGGTTTTCTTGTGTGTGGGTGGGGAGTTTGTACCTTGCCTGTATTTACTGCTAATGGCATCGCTGGGTGGGAGGGTGAGTTCTATGGCTATGTTCACGGTAGCTACATGTACTATCCACGGAAGAATAAATGGGCTACCTAGACTATGGTATCAAACCGGTGGTTGTCCTTGGTATCTTTAACCAATTTCTCTTTCCCTGTAAAGCTATGGTCAGGCCATGGCTTTGTCTCGGTGCTGGGAGGAATTTTACTGACGAATTAAATTATCAGACAGACTATTTATTATGTATAAGGCTTGGGGTTATATTGCTTATGCCTTCCAACAAAATATCTGAAATTTTTTGCTTACTAAAATTTGGATTACGTTTGTTGGAGTAATGTTAGAAATGTGGAGGTACTTTAGTCATTTATAAACACTTGACAACATTTCTTAACTGTTTGCATTGTTTAAAACTTATTCACTTGACGATGTCTTTTCAACTGTTCATGTGGTTTAGTTTTATGAATGACAATGGTAAACTATCTCTCATTTATAACTAGCTCATTTTGTTTGCAGGCCACCCTTGTAAAGATGGTGAACGAAGCTACTGCTAATCTTCCTAATTGGGACACACAATAGGTATCTGCTGCATTCAAGATATAAATGCTGATATGTAGAGGAAAAATTCTTATTCAAGTTTAGCTTCATAGGAATAGATGTACACAAAACTCAGATCTGAAACTAATGTCTCTTTGTTTTGAATAAAGATTTTGGGTTTTCACTTGGATTGTAGGGAAAAAGTCGGTGCATATGCAAGTTTTGCAATTTGGATTACAGCGTTGATTATATCCAACCCTGCAATTTTGCAACGCATCCAAGACGTTGTTGTGACGCATCCAATTTTGCAATGCCAGAAATGCACAAGGCCAATGTGAGAACGAATCCACAAAGTAGATAGCCAAGGATCAATAATCCAAAACATTTTGTTTGCTCTCAAATTAACCAACAATTGTGATTTGCCAATACATACGCAGCCAGACGAAATAATTCTCCGGTGAACTTGAATCCAATGAACACACCAAAATGGTTATTCTTGAAGCATTGGAGAAGAAACTACTAGGCTGAAACTCAAACCAAATCAATCAGGCTACAAGAAGTCTTATGAATTTGTACCGAAAATTATAAACAAAGTGCTTTATATTTCTAGGTGTAGATCATGAGATCAAAAGCCTCAGTTGATGTTGTTCAATGAGGGAAAGCACACACTAAAAATGAATTTTAGGATGCAGAACCTTTCCTGTATCAAATGGTGAGAAAATTTTAGAAAAACACAAACAACAAATGGAAAATTAGACTAAATCATTGGATACAAGGCTCTGTTGATCTAAGCTAAAATCTCGACTCGACAACAAAGTTCAGCCTATACAGTTCCGATAGTATCCCATGGCATCAATCCTATATACACCGTTTTCCTCTGCAACGTCACACAATTGCCCTAAAATAGATGGAGGACAATTTCATGAAGCACAACATTATTCATTTAGACTTTTCAACAAATATCAATTGAAACACTAAATTCCTGGCCTGGACCTTCCAGACTTCCAAAGCTCCTCTATAGGCCAATTGGTCAAATGCATACGAGTAGTTTCTTTGATTATTCTATTTTCCTATTCCCGCAAGACCAGATCAGTTATGGCGTAGAGAAGTAAGAGACTACTAGGATACTCCATTTAACTATATTTTAAGAGAAGACAAATTAGATTGCCCAACCTAAAATTTAGGACCATCCTCTCCTCTAACATCAATGTAGAAACTCACACTCTAACTTCAACCAAATTATGAAATGATTAGCGAATTCGATTTTGAATAATTTCAAATTATTCAGGTTAGTTTCGTGCAAAATACTTGTTATGATTTATTCAAAGCATAGCTTCTCGTCGAAATTACTGGAAATTTCACACATACTACAGAACAGTTCCAGACTGCCATTGACGCTGGAGAGAGTAAAAAGCAAAAAAAAAAAAAAAAACTAGAAAAAGAAAAAGAAAAATAAAAGAATTGCAAGGGAGGGTATTTAGGGTGATTTGTAAAAAAAAATTGAATTAAAGTAACAGAAAAGTAGAGGGGGTGTGTGAATAGAGAAAATGGGTGTGTCAATAACACCAGCCTATTATAAATGACATTATGGATATATATCAATAAGGTAACAAAACCTTTTAAGGATATGTATCAATAGGTAAGCGAATTAGTAATGCAAGTTTTTATTTCATTCCATCAAAGTTCAAAGAAAATTAAAAATAATTAAGAATAAGGACACCTAGATTGTGTTTCTGGCCCAAACTCTAGTTACTTGTCTGAGTTGTAATAGCCTAATAGGGTTAGTCTCACAAATATTCTCGGAGATATCTTCAAAGATATCCAAATCATTGTACGATTATGTTTCCTTGTAAGACTCTGATTCTATGCTTGTAATCCTATATATAAAGAGGCCCCTATTATCAATGAAAACACAACTCATTCTCTCAATTCTCTCTGATGTTCTCTGCATCCCTTTTTCCTAAAACACGTTATTAGCGCGAAGCCCTAACCCTGAAACAAATAGACAAACCCTGAAACAAATAGCCAAAACCTAAATCTGAATACAAAACCTTGAAACCCTTTCTTCCTCCGCCACACACCTTAAAGACCTTGATCCCAGGAGTCCAGAATCAGCGGCGGAATCCCAAGAACCGGCCAGAAAAATACCGAACCGACCCCCGGAAGCAGAATTAGATTCTTCACCAGTTCACCGTCTTCCTGACCTCCGATTGCCACCAAATTTTGTCAATAGTAGCACTTCGATCCCAGAATTCAGGAACCGGAAGCAGAACCTCAAGAACCGGTTTAAAAGTCACCAAACCGGCCTCCTAAGTGACTAAACCGCAAGCAGAAAATCAGATAGAAGTCATTTAGGGCAGTTCCGGCCAATTCCGGCCACCATGGGCCAACCACCGGCCAGAAGCAAATTTTTCCGGCCAACTTCCAGCCAAAAGTTTCGGCAACCCCCGTTTGTCCTTTTCAAGGTAATTTTTCATTAAAGTTCCCACTTTTGTGTACTTTTCTTTAAGATTTCAATTCTTTTCTTTTCTTCGGGGACTTGCAATCTCCCTTCTTCTACCTCAATTTCTTCTTCAAAGGGGAGACCTAAGCCGAACTGTGGGGGTTCGTGTTATCTCAACAAGCTTGGAGCTTGTTGAGACGTCCAAACTTAGAGTTTGTTGAGAAGATACGATTGACCACAAACACATCATTGTTTTTATCTAATCCAATACCTCTTGGAATCGAATTTTTTTTGGAGCCATTACGCTTAGAAATTCTTAATTTCTTGGGAGCGATTACGATCAGAAATTCCTAATTTCGTAGGAGCGACTATGCTAAGAATTTTTTTTTGTTTTCGTGGTAGCCTTTTTGCTCCGAAACTAACCATTTTTCTTGTTCCTTTTCAAGGATGAGTAATCTGAACAAACTGGACTTTGCTCCATTGGGAACAACTGGCTCTAGATATCACAAGTGGGTTCGTGATGTCCGTCAGCATCTCAAGGCCCAAGGAATCCTGTATATGATTCTTGATCCTAGCCAAGACGTGCTAACTGTTGAGCAAGCTCAAGCTTTGGAAGCAAATAGAGCAACCTTGGAGGCAAATAAGGCGAAGGCCATCATCCTAATGACTCATCATATGGATGATTTGTTTCAGTATGAGCATATGAATGAAGAAGACCCCAGAAGGCTGTGGGTCTCACTCGAAGAACGCTTTGGCAACGTCTGTGACTCCCTGCTTCAATGTGTTTTCATTCTCCCAATTCTCTTTGCTATTCTCTGCATCCATTTTTCCTAAAACAGTATCAAAGTTTTAAAAATTAAGACTAATTAGAGATTTTTCAAATAGTGAGAAGGGTCAATTGACCCTAGTGACCCTTCAAGCCCTAGGCTAGCTACACCCTTGCTGGCTTGCTCGCAGCCAAGCCGATCACAAATTGACATTTGAATAAAATAAACCTTAATTTATATAAAACACATCAAAAATGTCATTATGGTAAAATAACAAAATCAAACAAAAGAAAATCATCAAAAAAGAAAAGAATGGGTTAGAAACACAATTTCAATCCAAAAATTATTGCAGGTAGTTTCTTAACTTCCATTCTCTTTAGTCGCTGAAATTTGAGACCAAAACACATCAAATTTTTTGTTATTACTTTAGACATCGCACTAGTACTTGTGTATTAACTATTAAGAGATGTGCAGATAAAATTACTCAATAATATTTAACCAAAGTACACTGGTTTAATACTTAAACTGTGGGCAATAACACAGTTTTAGTATCTGATGAGATCAGTGAGTCAGATGTCTTGTCCAACCTAAAGTTTAAGCCAGACATAAAATCTGGATTTACTTAAGCAATATCAAATTTTTTGTCATCGCACGGGTATTGACGCTAATGTGTATTAAGAGACTAAAAGACGTGTTACGTTTAGATAAAATTACTCAATAATATTCATTAGAAAAATACTCCTCTTTAGTCCTTACCAAACAGGGAAATGAGTACACGGTTTAGTACTTAAACCGTGGGCAATGGCACAGTTTTAGTACCTGACGAGATCAGTGAATCAGACTCAGAGGTACCGTCCCTCTTGTCCAACCAGAATGTAACGAGGAATATTATTAGTCTAACAAAACTTTCGTCATCTAGTGCTGCTGCTTTGATAAGACTCGTGACGGCCAATTATATAGCGTGTAAAGTCTAAATCAGAGGACAGATCATCATCATATGGAGAAGCAAACAGAGGGTGGGTTCAAGTTGGAGCAGAGGCACGGCAAGGCTCGGGTCAGGGTCGCCCGGGTTTGGCGGAACAAACCCGACGGACGACATGTCGTCGTCGAATGGTGCGTCAGCATCAGCCTCCTCTCTGATTGCCTCACCGCTTATACCCGCGGCGACAACTCCGATATCGTCGCCACTGACACCATGAAGAACACCGTGAGTGACGACCCTTCTCCATCCGTGTCTTGGATTCATTTGGCGTTTGGTTTGATTGTGAAAATTTGATCGAAAATGGAAACTGAGGTGATCGTATGAAGAATTTGGGTTTGGGATTTGATGTGGGTTTGCGTTACAGGTGTATGCCAAGGCGAAGGAATGTGTGGAACAAGTTTCGGTTGAAGATTTCGCAGTTCTACTTGCGAAACACTTCACATCTCTTTACCAGCAGGTGAATACTTCCAGTTTTTCTGTTTTATGTTTTTCAACTTTTTCATGTTGTTTTGGGTTATATTCTTGGCTCTTACTTTGTTGGAGTCAAATATGTTGGAGCTTTGGTTAGGATCATTGCCTTTAACCGGGTTATATGCTAGTCATATGAATTGTCTTCTGTTGTTTTTCACCTCATTCAACATCTCTTGATAAATATATGTATTAGAATCTGTTTGTCTTACTTGTTCCCTGTCTCTTGGTCCTCTGTTTTATACTCTTAACTAGTCTTTCTTTGGTTATACTGTTACAGCCGTACATGTGCACCTGATGGTTTATGTTGTCTTTGTCTATTCCTAAACCTGATTCATTGTCACTAATAGATGAACTCAAACTATTTATTCAATGCATTTATTTATCCCGAATATTTTTTTGGTTTCTAGTGCTATATAATTGGGTTTTCATCTGTGAGTCTAATCCTATAGGCATCATTCTGATGGCTCTTGATTAATCTTTCATTTGTTGGTCTTAGTATTTTAAATTTGGTTCATTTTCTCAAATGTTGGCACACGCGCACCCACTCACCCTCACTTAAGCACAGAGTCTCACACTTTGTATACTGCCTAGGGAGCGTTGCAGCAGCTCCTTATGGATTTGTTCTTTCTATTGACGTACCGAGGGAGTAAAATGTTCTCTTCTTTCTTAAAACCAAAGAATTGGAGAAAATTTTGCTGCTTGTTACAACTTTTATACTTAATTAGAGTAGTTTCCTACTTTTACAGTGAAAGATTTATTCCACTTGAAATGTGTGGTGCTTTAATCTGGATTGGAGTTTCAAATCAAGGTGTGGTGACTCTGTTGTACTGGGTAGCCAATCTAAGATAGGGTATTCCGTTCTCTCTTAGGACCAGCCATTATTTCCGTGTTTTCAGTTATGCAATAATAAATGACACTGCGTGCTTCTATAGCTGATAAAGCTTATGCAATATGTAGGTCATTCTTGATGTAATGGATAGTGTTATTAGCTTATTTCTATTGATTAGTTGAATACTTTGAAGTCAGAATTCGATTTCTTATTGTAACTAATATTGCATTAGTTTGTCAAAGAAATCTCATTCTTGTTCTTATTTTTGCAGGTCACCTGTGCCATTGTAAACATTGTCGAGAAGCCATGGGAGCGTGTATCTGTAGATGGTGAAACACATGAACATGGTTAGTTTATTTACTCTTGGATATAAGTGGCTAGTGGGGAAACAAGAGAACAATTGTATATCATATCTAATCACTTCCTGGTGTTATGACTTCCAAACCAAACACTTCGGAATTGATAATTCAAGGAAACCTTAATTTCATAACACTTACATTGACATAATCCAGTTTATTTTCTGTTTATCATGTAAAAGTGGGTATTCAGAAAGTTGCTTCTCATCATTTTCTTGAATGAATAGGAAACCTTGTCTTCAACCAATAAGTGGTTTGCATCCTGAGATGATTCTTATTACCTTATTGGTGGTCTCACTCTTTTCTTATTATGTACTGCAAAAAAAATTTTATATGTCTTATTTTGATTACTCTGATGGGGCCTTTGTCCTTTATGGACACTGGAAGCTCTCCATCATTTTCTGTTAGCACAAAAATTAAGAAATGGAGATCTGAGCCTCCAGGTATTTGTAACTCTACAGATTTTAGCATATGAAACTAAAGAAAACATATATTGTGTTGCCTCAAAAAATAGTTTAACTTTGAAATCAAACAGTGATAGTTCATAGTTACTTGGCTGCAATTTGTTGTCATTTTTTTTTTTTTTAATTTCTAGACCTAAATTTATTAGTATCATCTTATTTGAGTGAGTTATTGTAATCTTTGTTTTTCGGACTTGACATTGATAAAGTGCGTATTATGTTTTCTTTAGATTTTTCTTATGCAGCCCAGCCCTAGGTATGAGTCCTAGAACCCTACTGGTGAGATGCTAGTAGTTTATCATCTTGGTTCTCCTCACAAACCATACAATTCTAATCAGTTAAGCAAATAAAGCCCTAGAATCTACAAAGGAAGGCTTCCTTTAGATTTCTTCTATTTGTCCTGCCTCATAGTAAAAAGATGAAAAAAAATAAAAAATAAAAAAGATGGTCAAGAAATGAAATATTGGATGACTTGTCCATGTCTTGTAGTCTCAACCACAAATGTGATTATGCCAGCTTTCTACTTTTCTAAAGTTGAGTAAAAGCCAGAAAAATAAAATTTGAGTAGTATTCCTTATATTTCCATTTATTTTGCAACTATTCCAAAATACTTGACCTCCAGTCTAGAAACGGAGTACCTGTTTTTATTTAATTTTTGTTCTTTGTTAAAAGGTTTCAAATTAGGATCGGAGAGGCACACAACAGAAGTAATTTTAGAGAAGTCTGGTGCATTAAGGATGACTTCTGGTATTGAAGGACTGGCTGTACTGAAGACAACAAAGGTAATTTCATCCATTCCACAGTTAATATTTATGTTTCAAAAGCAAAAAGGGTAAGGTGTGAGTTCATATTATAATCAATTACATAGTGCATTTCTTTGTATATCATATATTGTAATCATAATTGAAAGGGTGAGACCCCACAAGGTTTAGCGCGTTTTCACAAAGCACCCTGCATTTTCAAAGTTTAAGCAAACTCCCATAGGGTTTCAAAATGGTTACACAAAACCCCTTCATGGGCAATTCAATGAACGGAGCAGAATTAATGAAAATTTTAAGATGCCCTTTAGTGCAGTAGTGTTAGGTCATTGATGTATGTCTTTCAGTTTCTGTGATGTCCTCTCTGTTCCAGTTTCACCAGTACTAGTCTGAGCTTCAGCTCTCTGAACTACTTCTAAGAAAGGGACCGGTACTATCTACTGTATAGTGTATACTCACTAAAGTCCAAACTGCAAGTTTGTGGGATTTTAATAACAACACAACACTTGGTATCAGTGGGTTTTATTGAAGGTTCATACTCCCACAGAAAAGATCATTCGCTGATTCTCTCTTTGCAACAAACTGCACCAGACCACTATAATCTATTTTATCACTCACGCTAATACATTTATACATCCCAGCAAACAGGCCCAAAAAGAAGTCACCAAAAGGAACATCATTATGTGCAAGGATACAGATATTATTAGTCTTCCCTTTACCCTTTAACATGCCCAGAAGAATTAGATCCATGATCCTCAACACCCATCTTCTCCATCACTGCCTTAAGGTTGTATAGTTGAATTCTCTCCTGTATTGAACAATATCTTTTTCACACTTCCACCAAGCATTGTAATCCCATCTTTCAAGGAGGTTAGAGGGAGACCCAAATTGACACGGGCAGGACTGATTAAAGGATATGCTCACAGGAGATTTAATCCGTATAGTTCTACATTGAACAGTAGTGTTGCCTCAATAGTTTAGCCATAACAAGGTCTAAGTGCAGATGTGTTGCTGTCTACAGGAATAGTTTGCCTTTGTGCTCTTTGAATCTGCCCTTGTGGAAAGAGACTACTATGATGTCATCAACAAATAGTCTGCACTATCAAGCTCAACTATTACTAATGTAAACGATATGGTTTTGATTTTTTTTGGGGGAAGTTCTTAGGTTTTTGATATGGTTTTGATTAACTGATCCTCACTTTATACTGGCGTATATGTATATGTATGGTTTTATTTTACTGCTGCTTATTATACTTGTTGGCTCAAAATTCTAAATTGGGTCTATGTTAACAGTCAGGTTTTGAGGGGTTTATTAGGGACAAATACACAGCTCTTCCTGACACGCGAGAGAGGATTCTGGCTACAGAAATCACTGCATCATGGAGGTATGCATTTTTTCTTTCTAGCAACACGATATAGTGGGTGTTAAGTAGGTTCTTAAAGACCTTCTGTTATTCTTGATTTCCTCTGTACAATAATTTTCAAAGTCATCATTTTATGAGATCAATTGAATGCAGGTATCTATATGAATCTATTTTTAGCATCCCTCAAAAGCCACTATACTTCACAGAAAGATACTTGAATGTGAAAAAAGTTCTGACAGACACTTTCTATGGTCCTCCAAAAGAAGGAATATACAGCCCGTCTGTGCAAAGCACTCTATATGACATGGCAAAGACTGTACTCAAAAGGTCTCTCTCCTCAAACAAATCTAACAAAAGCATGCATGCTTGCCTCTATACATGTTCCATTTTGCTGAATTAAAGTAACTATTAATGTTCTTGTTTTCAGTTTTCCCGACATAGCAGCTGTTCAACTGAAAATGCCAAATCTCCATTTCTTACCTGTTAACCTCTCAAACAAGGATGGTACTATAGTCAAGGTAAGGCTCTTTCTTTGCATGTATATCCCCCAAGTTGTGGAACCAGTCATTCAGTATGTCAAACAACTATTAACCAATTGATTGATTTTCAATTCGGTTTGTTTTTATATTATATGTTTATCTCCTTGTATGATGACTAGGAAACAATTGTTGCTGAAAAAAAAAAAAAAAAAGAAGAAGAAAATTTATCCCTGTAAAGCAGAGTCTTGATAGGAAGCTGACTAGCATGCTTTGACAATAACTGTGATTTAATAAGCGATGATAAATGATAACCCCAATCTGGATTGGTTGAAAATCACGAATGGGGCCATTTTTAAACCTAGGAATTTAGTTTATTGGAGATCTGGGTGAAATAGAAAGCCCAAGTTTAATAGCAAAGACTGTTTGCTGTGGTGTTATATGTTGATTTATATGACGACGAGATATACTGTTATTTTGGTTACAATTTAATGACAGTTCTACCGGCTCATGAAAGCTTTGCTTCTTTGTTTATTTTTGGCAGTTTGAAGATGATGTTTACGTACCAACAGATGAACCACATGGATCAATCCAAGCTACCCTAAGCCGTTTATGGTCAAAGATGTAGTGGCCGATCCTTTGTGCGCTCATCTGTTTGAAGCTCTGAATTTCATCTTGCTTTATGCAACTCCTCAACTGTCAATTCTGGCAGTCTGCAAATTTTTCCCAATAATAAATTATATCTTGAAGTGTGGAATTTGCAGTGTAAATAGAACTGAATGGGGATGTGAATAAATTATGGAAGTTGAAACATAATAAAAATCAGCTGTTTATCTGTACTTATTTCCTCATTTTCTCTCTTTTTTTTATTTCATTTTATTTGACAGGGAATGGTTGTATTTTTTTTGTTGTTGTTTATTCCATAATCACCTATCCACATAGGGTCATGACAGAAATAGTCACTTAGTGAATAACTTCACTCGCACGAGTGCTAACAAATTTAAAATTTAAAAAAAAAAGAGTAGCAGATGGCAACTAACATTTGGAAAACTGTCTTCCGATGCTTCTAGTTCAATTGTGCAGCTAGATTCTGTTTGGAAAGTTCATTTGGCGTGCTTTGTATGCTATACAACCTTTGTGCTACAACTCTACATCATAGACATTTTCTCTCGTCTCTGATTTGTTCACGGTGTGGCTCTACTGAAAAATACAATTCAAGCTCTTGGGTCTTGTGCAATGGCTAAGGAATGTTGGTCGCTTACTTCTTTTCGAACTGTTGCGGATGATTGGAAGCAAGTAGGCCTGGGATCGGTTTGGCTCGGCTCGGGAACATGCCTATACCGATACCGATACCGAGTTTATACTCGGCTCGGTTCGGTTCGGGACGCCGGAAACTCAGCTGCAATACCGATTAGGCCCGATACCGATCGGTTCGGTACCACCTGCTTTGAATAGTAAAATTTCCAGAAACCTGAAAAAATGCAGCATTGTAAATTTTCAAACATCTCTAATTAGTTCTCCAATGAACTTCATGCACATTTCTGTCCAAAATGCAAATCAAAAAAAAAATCTGAGAAAGTGAGAGACTTACTCCCAGTTTTCCCATCGATTCGGAGTGGGAGGCTTGAAGAATCGAGTTGAAGAAACGAGTTGAAGAATCGATTCCTTGATGGAGGGCAGAGAGGAGTGAGAGCCTTCGAATCTTCGAGGAGGGCAGAGAGGAGTGAGAGAAGAGCCACAGCTTCCGATCTTCGATGGAGTAGAGGAGTGAGAGAAGAGCGAGAGCCTTCGAGTCTTCGATGGAGGAGACTTGGATCGAGTAGGTAGAGCTGTTGTTTCGGTCTCGGTTCTTAGAGAGGCTGAGAGTCTTCGATGGAGGTAAGCAGAGAGGAGTGAGACTGTGAGAGTGAGAGGCTGACAGGCTGAGAGTCTTCGATGGAGGAGAGCAGAGAGGCGTGAGACTGCGAGAGTGAGAGGCTGAGAGGCTGGGAGTCTTCGATGGAGGAGAGAGGCTCGATTTAGGATTTTAGGGTTTGGGTGAGTTTGAGAACGACAGAAGACCAGAAGTAGAACGCGTTTAGCCTTTTAGGGCTGAAATCAACGACAAGTCGTGCGTCGCATAAGAAAATCGGGTCGGGTCGGTCAAAACGGTATGTATTTGACCCATACCGAGGCCGACCCGTTTAGCTGCTATTCGGTTCGGGTCGGGTCGGTATTCTGTGGAATTGAAGTTGCAGACCGAGCCGATCGGTATCGGCCCGGATCGGTCGGATTCGGTCTCGGTTTTCCGGTATTCAATTCCCAGCCCTAGAAGCAAGAGACTTTTACTGAATTATTCAAATATGTCATACGAATTCTTAAACGGAGTGAGATAATTTTTATTGTCTCAAACTCTCAATGTGTCCTCGATTTTTTTTTTTTTTTTTTCTTCCTCTTATACGAAAAGACCGTAATAGGTTGTGGCGCATAAGGTGAGGCCTTATTCTCCCTTTCTATAATCAAATGGAAATGGCGTGGTGGATGTCATTACTGGTCGGAGAGGAATGTGTGTGGGACACAAGAATGAATGAGGTGGATTGTTGTTGGTTGTTTCAAAAGCGATGTATGGTGCATTTAGTGTCGATGCTAGAGCTTTGTGCCGTATCTTTGGACATTCAAACCATTAAACAAGCAGGCTTTCAATTAGCACACACAAAGTTTGAAACTAAAAGTTTTGGGAGTCGTTTATGGCTCGGGTGGTACCAAACTGATTGGTATGTAGAAGGAGTGATGGTAGAAGAAGTGAGGTTGTTATTTCGCATCCTCAGAGAAGCAAATTTCACAGCTCATTGTCACGCTAAAGCAGAACACTCCCTCAATTCCTGGATTGGCAGATTTCCTAGTACAACGGCGAAAGCTCTCAACTTCTGTCATCTGGGAGGGTTTTCTGTTTAGTTTGTTGGGCTGAAGTTCGTTCAGTTGTGGGTGAGGGTGGAGGACATGAGACTTCAGAGCTAGCCTTGGTCATATGGGCTCTAGTATAAGGATCGCAGGACAAGTAGAGATTCTTGACCAGAACACTACCAGTGGAACCTTGTGGGAGCTTCAGTGTGGTTGTACTAGTGGTCAATTGCATGTTAGATTCTTTGGGGAAACCGGTGACATAGTCTTTGAATATCACCTGCTTGTTCCTCACTACTTGCTCTCTTTCTACACCACTCGCCATTGCTATTTTCTTTTCTCTCTGTTTCTCAAAACTCAGTTCAATTCGTATATTTATATAGGGAGACGTAGAGATCGAATTATGGTAAACAATTAGAACCGTCAAACAATTAGAACGTACTTACGAGACTAACGAGAGTAGTCTAGTAGAGATGACGCAGTCGCCTATGTCATCCATCAATTGCTGATGACTACAAAACTAGCTACCTCCCTCCCTCCCCAGGTCTCAGCCATCCATCCTTTTTGAATGCATCCTCTCATAGAGATGATGTAGTCTCTTATGTCATCCATCAATTGCTGATGGCTACTGCTACAGAACTACCTAGCTCCCTCCCCGGCCAGGTTTCAGCTTTACTTCCTTTTGCATGCATGCTTTTTATTCTGAATTCTTCTTCCTCCTATTAACCAAAAATGAGTAGCTAGCCTTTTAACCTAATTTTGGTTAGACGTGCTTCAATAGTTTCTAGTAAGTGAGCAAGATTTGGATAATTGGTTTGTTCTTGATTCAGTTCAGTGGATCCTCCAAATCTTCAACAGCTGGTGCAGATCTTCATTCTCCTTCTTTTATTTCCTGTTGAATTTTCTAGTAAACTCTCTTACATTTTCTAAACTAATAACTATTTTTTGGGTCAAGTTCTAACCTGATAATTAGGTGTTCTCTTACCTTTATTTCACGTACACGTGTGATCGGCAATTTGCTACATTGATTTTTCTCTTAATAGTTGTAGTTTTCTAAATTACAGGCTATAGTAAAACTGTCATAGTAAAACTTTTTGTATCAAACATAAAGATTGTTATGACCATTCAGGTTGCTAAGCTACTGGCACACCAGTAGTTATCGATACTTGATCATTAATCGGGATGATCATCAGATTTCCTTCTTAAAACTGCATTTCTAAAAGAGTCACCACTTCCCCAATTGCAAGTGACAATGGAAATGCTGAGGCTAATGAGGAGTGATGCATCAATTCTCAGTTTTCTCTTGTGCAAACTGAGAAAGAAATGAAGCTAATGCCTAGCTATATGCATGGGATCAGATCAGAAGAGAGGAGTTCAGATGGAGCCAGTTTTCATCCGTAATGCTAGAAGCTACTACCACGCGTTTCCACTTTAATTAAATACTCTCGATCAAAAGCCAAATGGACAACACCTTAGAACATGGATCAGAATCACCAAAATCATTGCATTTTCCTTTCTTATTTTAACAACAGACATCACCATTACATTTTGCTATTTATACTCTTTGGTGAAAGAGATCGAACACATATTGACATGGCCTTGATAGATTCTTTTCATACATTAGAAATCTAGTTCAGCATATTGAAAGTAATGTAAATGTTTCTGTGTTTGGACATGAAGATAGTAATAGCTAATTTAGACCATAGAAACACCAGCTAGGCAGCTATATGCATCAACTTCTCTAGAATTAATAATCAGCTTCCAGGCCTTATTAATGTATTAATGAAGGGAGTATAAGGTGGACAAGTATACTTTTACATCCATGTATGATAATGATAAAGCTAGCTAGCTCTTGCACCCCTTTTACAATAGATAATTTTACCATATAGTATGTGATAACTATTGATGATACACCATATTAAGCTGGTTCATGCAGGCAAAGTAAGGAAATAATGGAGTTTGATCATTCTCGGGAAACAACAACAACCTGCTTTCCGACATTGTGACCTGTAAAGAGTCCAATCAGGGCCGATGGAGCACTTTCAAGGCCTTCAACTACATCTTCCACATATGTAATCTTCCCTTTTTTTATGTCAAGCAGAACCGTTTCAAGAAACTTCTCGTAAAGATGATAGTAATTCGTAACAATAAAACCTTGCATCCGGACCTCTCTAGAAAGAAGGAACATTAGATTGTGTACACCTTCAGGCTTCTCAAGGTTATATTGGGATATCATCCCACAAACTGCAATTCGCCCGCGGAACTTCATGTTTGGTAGCACTGCATCCAGCATCTTTCCCCCAACATTTTCAAAGTAAATATCAATACCTTCAGGAAAGTACCTGGCATTTGTTTTGATGAAACGTCAAATTATAAGGACCACTTCGAAACATCAAATTATAAGGACCAGTTCTAAATGAACACCAAGGGTAAGGGAAGTTCAGATAAGCACTATTTGCCAATACAAATGATACTGACCTTTTTAGAGCTGCATCCAAGTTAGGTTCTTCTTTATAATTGAAAGCCTCGTCAAACCCAAACTTGTTCTTCAGCAAATCAACCTTAACTCACAGAATGAAATATACAACATTTAGAACATTAAAAGAAGTTGATTGCAATGATGAAAACAGTAAAACGACAGTGGATTGATTGATCATTGAACAGCAAAGAGTCATGAAAGACCTTTTCTTTACTTCCAGCACTTCCAACGACATAGCAACCCACGAGTTTGGCAAATTGGCCAACAAGTTGACCTACTGCTCCAGATGCTGCTGAGATGTAGACTGTCTCCCCTTTCTTAGGTGAGCAAACTTCATAAAAACCTACATAAGCAGTCAGTCCAGGCATACCAAGAATTCCAGTATAGTAAGAGAGAGGCACATCAGTGTTGTGAATCTTGCGCAGAGATTCTGTTGCATTTATGAGACTATATTCTTCCCAATCAGTGATTCCCCAAACCAAGTCGCCTCGCTTAAAGTTTGCATCCCCAGATTCCAAGACTTTAGCCACTCCATATCCAGTCATAGGCTGCAAATATATATCACATGTAAGTAATCAATCGGATTCAATCCTACATTTAAATTTAAATATGCACTATGTTCTTTGTACATCAATATCAAATGTGGAACAGAATAGAAGCTAGAGTCAGTGACTGACCGAACCAGGAGTCAAGGTTTTGGTATAAGGATCAGTATCAGAGCTAGGCTTGGTCATCTGGATTTTAATATAAGGATCGCAGGACAAGTAGAGGTTCTTGACCAGAACACCAGTGGAACCTTGTGGGAGCTTCAGTGTGGCTGTACTAGTGGTCAATTGCATGTTAGATTCTTTGGGGAAGCCGGTGACATAGTCTTTGAATAACACCTGCTTGTTCCTCACTACTTGCTTTCTCTCTACACCGCTCGCCATTGCTATTTTCTTCTCTCTGTTTCTCAAAACCTAGTTCAATTCGTCTATTTATATACAGTAATAAGAGACAGGGATCGAATTATGGTAAACAATTAGAATGGTCAAAGCACACAGTCTAATAGAGATGAGGTAGTCGCCTATGTCATCAGCAATTACCATATTAGAATGGTCAAAGCACACACTCTAATAGAGATGAGGTAGTCGCCTATGTCATCCATCCATTGCTGATGACTACAAAACTAGGTACCTCCCTCCCTCCCCAGATTTTGCATTCATGCCTTTTGGATGAAGTTCTAACCTGATACTAGGTGCTCTCTTTCCTTTATTCCTCTTACACGTGCACGTGATCGGCAATTTGCGACATTTGATTGTTCACTTAATAGTTGTAGTTTCTAAATTACAGAGTATATTAAACTGTTTAACATAGAGATTGTTATGACCATTCAGCTTGCTAAGCTACTGTGTTAAGGACACCCATCTGTTACTACACCTTTCCTCATCTTGACCCATGTATGAAGCCAAACCAGTATGCAACGGTTACTTTTGCCAGCCAGCTATAGTACTATTGGGATAAGGACTCACCAGATCTATCGATTAGGATCCTTTTTCATGAACTTTAAATTGTACGCTCCTCCCCTTTTGCTGGGTATGAAATGAAAATCATGTTTTGAGTTCCTTTGTTTGTTTGTTTGTTTTACCTTGAAGTCTCTATTATTTATACTGGAACACCAGTTCATCGATACTTGATCATTAATCGGGATGATCATCAGATTTCCCCCATTAAAACTGCATTTCTAAAAGAGTCACCCCTTCCCCAATTGCAAAGGCCAGACACATTGTATCATGATCAAAGGGAACATAGTTCTCACAAAACCTGTAGAAGTAACTTTCCAAATATACATACGAGGTGGAGATGTATACTTTTACATCTATAATTATGATAATGATACAGCTCTCACACTCCTTCACAATATGATAACTGCTAATAGTACAGAAAATTAATCAAGGGTCACGTACAGGTTAGGAATTGGATTTGATCATTCCCAGGAGACAACAACAACTTGCTTTCCTACATTGCGACCTGCAAAGAGTCCAACCAGAGCCGAGGGAGCGCTCTCAAGGCCTTCAACTACATCTTCCACAGTTCCACGTACATAACCTTCCCTTCTTTTATGTAAGGCAGGACCATTTCAAGAAACTTGCCATACAGATGATAGTAATTAAAAGCAACAAAACCTTGCATCCGGACCTCTTTGGAGATCAGAGACATTAAGTTATGTACACCTTCAGGCTTCTCAAGGTTGTACTGTGAGATCATCCCGCAAACTGCAACTCGGCCACGGAATCTCATGTTTAGTAGCACCGCATCAAGCATCTTTCCCCCAACATTCTCAAAGTATATATCGATACCTTCAGGAAAGTACCTGGTTTTTAAAGCAAATGATACATATCTGACTAGGGCTAGTTGTAAGAAAACACCGACAATGTGGGAAGTCCAGTATGTGTATCTTTAAAGAATATTAACCTTTTCAAAGCTGCATCCAAGTTAGATTCTTCTTTATAATTGAAAGCCTCGTCAAACCCAAACTTGTTCTTCAGCAAAGCAACCTAATTCAGAGAAATGATATATAGTGTTCAAGCAGGAAAACAAGTTGACTGAAAAGAGTAAAACTGTAATATGAAAACTAATATTGTAGTTGGCATTGATAAACAAAAATCAATGACTGACGGATCACCTTTTCTTTACTTCCAGCACTTCTGACAACATAGCAACCCATGAGTTTGGCAAACTGGCCAACTAGTTGACCTACTGGCTACTGCTCCAGATGCTGCTGAAACATAGACCGTCTCTCCTTTCTTAGGTGAGCAAAGCTCATAAAGACCAGCATAAGCAGTAATTCCAGGCATACCTACATAACAGATGGAATACAACAGATGACCCTTAAGCCTCAAGCCTGAAGCAGGCAGATACCATGTTGAATACACTTTTCACTATATTTAGTTGGATGCATTACAGCAACAAGTGCACTCAAGCAGAGAAGAATATATGATATACATCCAGGTGAGTAAATTGCAGCATGACCAATAGGATCAAAATGAATTCTTTGATGCTGAAGCAATTTCCTTTAATTACCTAACTTGAATATAAACAGGAATGCGGTCACTGAAAGATGTGTGAGGATTCACATCTACTTAAGCATCACACTAGTTGTTACTTGTAGGCATCTGGAAATTAAAATGAGCAGAATTCGTTTTAGAGGGAATATCATTGATCAGAAAAAGGAAAGAAGAAGATTTTGACTCATGCATTCTGACCATTAAAGTTGACTCTCAAAACTAAACATACAACAATTATCCAATACATGCAATCAGTGACACAATTATGTAAAAAGATCTATTTTTGAATGATACAACTGAATTGAAAATTTGAAATAGGTACAATAATAATAGGGGAAGGGAGGGCATATACCGAGAATTCCGGTATGATAAGAGAGAGGAATATTGGGGTCGTGGTGAATCTTAAAGAGAGAGTGTGTTGCAGTGATGAGACTGTACTCTTCCCAGCCAGTAATCCTCCAAATCAAGTCGCCCTGCTCAAACGTTGCATCCCCAGACTCCAAAACTTTAGCCACTCCAAATTCGGTTATAGGCTGCACATGCATAAATATAAATATAAATAAAATTTGAATATCAAAATGCCGGATACGATCGGTTCTGAAATGAAAATTAAGAGAGAGAGAGGGAGAGCTAGAGAGTACTGTCGACGGAACCGGGGTGGAAAGTTTCGACATAAGAGGCAGTTTCACGTTTGGTCATGCGGTCTCTCATGTAAGGATCGCAGGACAAGTACTAGAGATTTTGACGAGAACCCCGGTGGAACCTTGTGGGAGCTTCAGTGTGGTTGTGGCCGTGCGCAATTCCATGTCGGATTCTTTGGGGAAGCCGGTGACATAGTCTTTGAGTATCACCTGCTTGTTGCTGATCACTTCAGAGGGAGTCGCCATTAAGCTAGTACGTTGCTCTTCAGATCGAGATGGTACAAAGTACAAACTACATAGGTTGTGATCAAATTGCAAGCTTTTGTTGTTGCTGTTTTTTTCTGATAAAGCTTTGGTTGTGTTGCTGTTGGTACGTGTGCGTAGTCAACTGTATTTATAGGGAAAGAAATGGATAAAAGACAGAATGGTTACACACAGGGCTCCGGTTTTGAGATTGTAGAGGGTTGAGGCAAGAAAAAAATGTGGCCTCATCTGAATTTCACATTTTAGCAATTAAACAATTTTTTATTCCTTTTAAGTCTCAATTTGAGTGCTTTTGGGCATATTTTTTTTAGTGCTTTATTATTCTTATATATGTATATGTTTAAATATAAAACCTGGTATATTCTCAAAAGAAAAAAATATAAAACCTGGTATCTAGAAAGAAGAATTAAAGAAAGTGAAGAAAGGAGAGGAAAAAAAAAAAGCAGAAAATAAAATAAGAAAAGAAAGACAAGGAGAAGGATAAAAGAAAGAAAAATAAACGGGCTAGGAATCGCGCTCTGGAGATTCAAACATAGGAAGGTTGAGCGCATTTGCATATGTCAAAGCCACTTTTCCGCTATGCCAGTTGCATATGTAAGTTGTATTGCCACAAATATTATATATATAGAAAGTTAGAAACATAGCTGAGGCAATTATTTAAATTGGAGCCTCCGGTAATCCGTGGCCTGAGACGGCCGCCTCACTGGGCAGCCCTCAAGGCCGGCACTGGTTACACATTCCAGTTATGGGTATCGCTGGCAGACTGGTATACAGATACTCCATTTCGACTTTGCTATCGAAAAATGTGGTCACACTTCAGACTCAGTCGACGTTGGCACCAAAGTCATCCACCGTCCCTCCGGAGGGCCCAACCCAACCCAGCCCAGCCCAGCCGTTACCAACCAACTTACAGATCCCAAATAAACTACAACCCAACCAACCACTGGGCCTTTATGACCATAAACAAACACAAAAACAAAAAATATTAGTTGCCAATTTGCCATTTTATAACATTACTGCACAGCATTTCAAAAAAAAAAAAAAACATTACTGTACAGAGCCACAGAGATCGGTTAACACTTGACACAGAAGAAAAGAGTTTGATTCCCTTCAGAAATGGAGGGCGGAGGGCTTGTCTTCTATCAATCTCGTACTATTAGTATTCTTCATTTTCTTCCGAGCATGTATCATGTAGGTTGCATTATGTGTTTCTCTTTTTGGAAATTCTTTTACCTGTTTAGCACTAAACTCGCTTTGAAGGGTTTTACCATGTTATATCTTCGCTTGAACTAGGTCTACCTACAAGAGTTGCCTACTCGCCTTGTATGTATAAGGATGGTGTCATTTCAAAAATTGCAATTCAGCTTCAAAATTGCTGAGTGTATTCATATCTTGTTCTCATATCGCATACTGTCGTTCTCTTCATACTTCATAATAGTGTAACTATTATTATGAAAATCATACCTGTTGAAGGATATTTGACTTTAGTGTGCCTTGTCAAACTAAGATTACTTTTATAGTTGTAATAGGAGAGAACGTTCTAAATTCCTAGTTCTAATTAGAATATGATTCTTTGTACTCCAAGATTATGTACTTGTACTCCCTATATATAGGGGCTAGTATTATCAATGAAAGACACAACTATTCGCCCAATTCTATTTTCTTTAAACATGTTATCAGCACGAGCCCTAACCCTGATCAGAAGCCAAAAATCATTATTTCTTCTTCTCTAAGCTCTGAAACCCTAGAACCCTACCCTAGGATTACCTAGTGCGCCACTGCCCGTGCTTACCTGCGCACCTCTTGCACACCTACGCAAAATCGGATTAGCCTCGCACGCCTGCATCAACACGCGCATGCATCAGCCTCGCTAAGCAGGATAAGGTAACAAGAAAACACCGAGTAAGTTTTTATAAAAGTTCCTGCTTTCTTTTAATTTTTGTTTTCTTGTACTCGGGGACTTTCAAAATCCCTTCTTCTACATCCCACCTTTCTTGTAATGTGGGTTCGATTCATAAAAGAGGAATCGTGAAGAGTTCACGCTAAACTATGAACTAAGAGCGTTCGTGAGCATAAAAAATTGACTATTCAAACATCATTGTTTCAGTCTAATCCAAACTTCTTGAAAATCGATTTCTTGGTAGCAAAGAGGCTCAGAAATCCTTAATTAGTTGTTGTGGAAGTATTATACTCCGAAATTAATTTATTCTCCTTCTTTTTTGAATGACGAATGCAAACCTGCAAAAACTCGACTTCACTAAACTAGATTCGAATGACATTGGTTATCACCAATGGGTGAATAACGTCAAGAATCACCTCACTACTAATGGGATTCTATGGAGTAGAGCTCACGGAATAGGAATTAATTGAGAAAAACCTCTCAACCATCCCCGTTTTAGCATTAATGGTTGCAAAGCAATATAGGCTTGAGTGCAATGCTAGATGAATTACGAGGTTTCATCAGCTTATCATTGCTATGTTAGTTGTTGAGAAAACATGATAATATACTCGTGAAAAACTATAATTCAAGGCCCGTTGGAACTAAGAGCGTACATGAGGTGAATTATAATAGCGCACCTAAAGGAGGGCGCAAGGAGCGGAACCCTAAAGTTAAGGGACCACAAAATGGACATATGGGTCCTACAACTGCCCTACAAAAGAAGAAAAACCACCAGATTGATGTGCGGACACGTGGCAACATTGGCCAGCGTGGGAGAGGTAGAGCCAGCACCACCGGCCGTGGCGGGTGGACGCCACCAACGTCCCTAGGGGACGTCTAAATGCACAAGATGCATCTCAATTAAAGGGTGAGGATGCTATAAATGTAGATCTTCAGAGCATTGGTTTAAGTGCTCTAATGCGAGTGAAAAACAAGCTGTACAATACAAGATATATTAAGATATGAGAGAGCATGAGGCTTATCTCGCAGCTGAAGAAGAAGATGGAGTTGAGAATGACGTCAATCTCACTATTGCAGACTCTAAATCTGGCGAGGGAAACAATGTTGATGTCACAAATTTTGATTAATAGTCTTTATTTTACAAGAATAAATGTAATGGCATTTTGCCTTGAACATTATCAATAAATGACAATAGTCATAACTCTTTCACAACTAGGCTTATCCAATTGAATGCAATGTCTAGGAAAGGTTTAAAGAATGATTTACAAGTGAGCAGTGCTCCACCAAAATCTCGCCTTACCTTACCTAATCACTATTAGATTGGAGTTACCGAAAGGATTGAGTAACAACTATTTGTCTAGATTTGGTTATAGTTATTTTGGATTATATTTTGGTCAGAAATTTTGATGTAATCGTTGGCTATCATTAGTAAAGTGTCGATCCTTTTATTTCATGTCTTGGACATATCTTAATTCCAACTTTATTATTTAAAAGATATTAGAGCCAACAGTTTCCATGTGGAAACACCTAGTGAGAATGGACATAAGTTTCTTTGCATTACCTTTAATGACTACGAACGAAAACGAGCATTAGAGAAGCTTATGTGTCACTCTAGTGGGTTATAGGTAACCACTATTTGAGTAATTAATTGTTTGAACCTATATTTGGCAAGGCCCACGTAGCAGATAGGTAGGCCCGGCCCGCAAGGCCTAATGAAGGACCGCGGCTAATAAAGACCGCGGCCAATTAGCCGCGGCACATTAAAGATTTACAAAGTTGATTCTCAATTAGCCGCGGCACATTAAATGTTTATTGTCAAATTTATGACCGAAGATAACATGTGCAGAGAGCCATTATTAGATCAGAAGAGACCAAATGAATCACAAGGCGTAATGAATAACCGCGGCTAATTAGCCGCGGCACATCAAAGAGATTGATTGTCAGGAGAGACGTTACCAAAGTTTGGGGGCAATTAACGTACTTGAATGAGCATCAGGAGGTGTTATTGTCAATCATCAGTTACAAGACCTGATTGATTGCTCATGAAAGAATCAATCATTGATAACGTCAAAAATATCACAAACATGAATACTGTTCTATTTGTAATCAATGTGGTCTTAGTTGTAAAGACTGGATTGTTTCTTTTCCTTCATTCAATAGTTTAGCTTCACTATAAAAAGGACCATATGATTCATTGTTAGAGGTCCTCGACCAAACGCTCTACGCGATTACACAAATTTTATCTCAATATATTTCAACAATTCAGCAACACTTATCAATCTTTACGTGTTTATCTTATTGCTTTCTTTACTGGTATTTATCTTTTCTGCACTTTTTATTGTTGTTCTTTACATTCCAGCAATTTATCTTTTTGCTTGTTACTTTGCTGCACTTTATTTCCCGCGGTTGGTTTACATTCTTGTTCTTTATCTTTCTGCATTTTATTTGTTGCACTTTTACATTCCTGCACTTTCTTTACCTGCACTTTCGTTTATGCTATTTATTTTATGTTGTTTACTTTACGTCATTTACTTTATACAAAATACAAAATCACAAAAAGAATCATCATCACTTCACTTTCACCTCAATCACCGAGTTACACAGCACTGCGGCTAGATAAGCCCGGATCAGTGCTAAAGTCCTTGCATTCAAGGCAAAGAGAACCCCGTGGTCGAGATCGATCCTTCCTCGGCCCACAATCAACTGATTAGAAGTCAGATCGGCGCAAGATCTACAATCTATAACAAAACCTCGCTTGGCTTACCAGCCGCGAGTTGGCACGCCCGCGCACACGTCACCACTCCAGAAGGACGCGTGTAAGCCAAAGAAGCCCTCGGCCCAGTGACACGCGGCCGAGACGATTTTTGAGCGAACATTAATACAACAACATCATAAGAGATGACCTTTTAGGGTTCCGACACATATAGGCTTTGGAATGACCTTTTGGGACACCCAGATTCGTGACATGATGATCCGTATATTAAAGACTTCACATGGACATCATTTCTTCAGAACGAAGAGAAGTAAGAATCAAAGATCTATTCAAAGAGGGAAATGGACCGTCGCCGAGCCTCACGGCGCCGCCGCCACCCACCACCGACCGACTAACACCGGCGTTGTCATCCTCCCCTACGGCGTAGAAATGGCATTGATGCCATACATGGTGATTTGTCTCCTCTCTCCACTTCTCAGGTCAATTGTGGCTTTGTGGTTCAACCAAAATCCTCATTAGTTGCTTCTAAAGCCTATCTTTAATTCTGCAAAGCTTGCTCTTTAGCTAAATAAGGATCGAGACTATCCTATGCAAAGGGCACATGTGTTCTCATAGAATCCAAGGGGATTCTGTGGACCTGTTTAACCAAGTTGCAGACTGTTTAGATGTTTTATGGTGTTGTTTGACGCGCAGACATGCTAATCACATGTCGCGCTATCGTCCACTCATAATGCTGCTTATGATAAACTCTTGGCCCAGATCATATGGCTAAGGGATCACTACCCGGATCATCTCATTCAGTTAATTCGACTTGATAATACTAGAGAGTTTCCATCGAAGACTTTCGATGACTATTGCATATCATTGGGGATTAATGTTGGGCATCATATCTCCATGTACACACTCAAATGGTCTCGTGGATAGCCACCATTAAATGACTACGATGGTGGCCCGGACATTGGTAATGCGCACCAATATTTTCTGCTTGGGGTTATGCAATATCACATGCAGCTATACTAATTCTTCTACGACCCACTGCCATTCACCTTTCTTTGCGTTACAGCTTGTGACTGGGTGCGAGTTTGATATCTCGTACTTACGCATATTTGAGTGTGCGGTTTCTGTGCCAATCGCGCCGCCACAACGCATCAAAATAGGTCATTAGCAACGCATGCATCCATATTTGTGTTGGATATAAATCTCTAGCTGTAAGTCCGCTATGTAGAACCCTTGATAGGCGATCTCTTTACCGCTAGATTTGCGGATTGTTACTTTGATAAGACAATCTTCCTATCGTTAATAGGAGATTAGAACGTCAACGTTCAACAGGAAAGACATGGATTGTCGTGGTCTGTCCCCACTATGTCTCATCTCGATCCCATAAAAGTGACGAGATCACATATATTTTCTGCAAACATGCCTGCAAGGATTGATGTCCCATCAAGAGGACATGGCGCCACCCAGAGGAGCTGGGCACGGCGCCGCCGCCATGGATGGTGACATGGTGACGCCACAAGGTGACATAATGGCGTCACAGGCCGTGGGTTTTGCTAGAGAGTGTAGGAGACCCATAGGTTCGATGGATTCTCGCCCTAGGTTGAGAGCGAATTTGGCACAACTTGATCCATTAATCATTGATACTCAAAATCCGTCTCATGAGAATATTCTCGATTGTGGTGCTTTAATACGCGTTTCAACTAACTATGTTTACTTAATAATAAATACATCATATAGTCTTTCTAGAATAAAAAATAAATAAAAATAAAATAAAATAAAACTTTCTAATTACTTCTTGTAAATGGTAATTTTTTTTTCTTTGAAAATTTGACAAATCACTTTTATTTTGTAACTAACATATATATATAGATGAGATAGATAGGCCAGGAGCTCCAGTTTTCTCTCCCCTTTTCTTTTCTCGAAGAATCGAATCGAAAGCAAAGAGTGCCAGTAACAATGGCAGCGTCCGCGATGGTGTTGGACCCAAAACCCGCGGCGGAGCCACCCGCTTCGTTCCCATCCACAAGATCCAACCTAAAGCTCACCGACCAGCACCAATCCTCCGACGAGGACGACCTCTACAGCCGCCTCAAGTCCCTGCAGCGCCAGCTGGAGTTCATCGACATCCAAGAGGAGTACGTCAAAGACGAGCAGAAGAACCTGAAGCGCGAGCTCCTCCGCGCCCAGGAGGAGGTGAAGAGGATCCAGTCGGTGCCTCTGGTGATCGGACAGTTCATGGAGATGGTGGATCAGAACAACGGCATCGTCGGGTCCACCACCGGCTCGAATTACTATGTCAGGATTCTCAGCACTATTAATCGGGAGCATCTGAAGCCCTCCGCCTCCGTCGCGTTGCACCGCCACTCCAACGCCCTCGTCGACGTTCTGCCGCCGGAGGCCGACTCCAGTATTTCGCTGCTCAGCCAGAGCGAGAAGCCCGACGTCACCTATAACGTAAGCCACGCCTCTGTTATTCTTTTTTTGTTGGAAGATTTGATTGGAATTTAATTAGGCTTATGAATGAAATTTAGGGTTTCTGCTGTAAAATTTTGTGCGCTTTGAATTGAAAGGGATAATTGGAATGAATAGAACGTTGCTGGGGGGGTTTGGGGTTGGGGAAATTAGCGATAATTGAGCTTTTCTGAAGAATTTTGCTTATTGACACATGAAAGAATAGCTCTAAAAGTTGATTGATTTTTGCCCAAAACTGTACCCATATGTAAAGGTTGCATAGTTCAGTTTAGTGAGTGATGGAAAGGTTCAATTTAGGGTATATAATGTAAATTTGTGCACTCGGAAGGAAAGGGTTGATTGAATTGAATAGAATGTTGTTGGGGCTTTGGATTTGTGGAAGTTAGCTATAACTGAGCTCTTCTTAAAAGCACTTCGAGGAGAGTTTATTGTTCATTGAGTTTTTCTCTGAAGTCTACCTGTTTTGTCAACCTTCTGTACAGGCTCAATTATGCCTGACTCCACATGTTTAGGTTTAGATATTGGGGTGTTCAAACAAATTTTGATTGTGGGTGTTTTTACCTTTGGTGAGTTTTCTAGTTTTGTGGCTGGAATGGCTATCATATGATGGAACCTATCTGATTGCTATCAAGCCTTTTAACTAGGACTCTTTTCCTTTTCTTTTAGAACTTTTGCACTACTGGAAACATGTTCACTGTTGTTGTCTGGACCGGTCATGGCTACAGCATGGTCTAAGAATTTCATACAGTTCTTGCATTAGGGCTTGGTTATGAATCCAACCCAACTGGGATGCTATACAATATGCATATACTTTTTTCAATATATTATTAGATAAGAATTCTACAAAATTATATCTTCATTAAACAAACAACTGCCACATAACTCATTATAAGTCTGTTTGGTTGAGTTCAGATAATAAATAGTAGTAACCAAACCAACCCAAGCTGATCACTATATTAGAGGCAATTTTCATCAGTTTCGTTAAAACAATTGCAGTATCAATGTTGGTTGTATGGCAAGATGTTATTTTGTGTGGTTCATCTTTTTGTCCTTCGCCTCCTTTGGCCAAATGCCCATACGGAAGACTCTGTTATCATCATGTGATACAATCATACTGATTGTAGTTTATTTGTTTCAACTGGTATTTAGGATATCGGGGGATGCGACATTCAAAAGCAAGAAATCCGTGAAGCAGTGGAACTTCCACTTACACACCATGACTTATACAAACAGATTGGAATAGATCCTCCACGTGGTGTATTGCTGTATGGCCCACCTGGAACTGGTAAAACCATGCTAGCTAAGGCTGTTGCCAATCATACAACTGCTGCCTTCATTAGAGTTGTTGGTTCAGAATTTGTTCAGAAGTATTTGGGTGAGGTAAGAACTTCTAAAAATATTGTTGTAGGCTATCTTTTTGTGTTTTATTTACAGTCCACATGTCCTTTTCACTATTTTGGAACAAGTGCTCTTTAGCAAGTGCTGCAAGGAGATTGTAATTTTACATTCGCCTCAGTTTGACTGATATTAGAAGCAATGCAATTTGTTTTGATGATTTGGTTTCTTTGTCAGGGTCCACGAATGGTCCGTGATGTTTTCCGTCTCGCCAAGGAGAATGCACCTGCCATCATCTTTATTGATGAGGTGGATGCTATTGCTACTGCAAGGTTTGATGCTCAAACTGGAGCTGATAGAGAAGTTCAGCGAATTCTTATGGAGCTCCTCAATCAGGTAGTTCCAGGAAGATTTTATCTTGGAGAACAGAAATATTTCTGCTAAAGAAAGAATAAACATTTTGATTGTTTAAATCTGCAAATATATTTGAACTGGGACATGCAAATGCATCGTTTGGAGTATATATATTCTCTAAATGACAAATGAAAATTTGACCCTACACTCTATTTCTTGCCAGTTTTCTAAGTCGATTTGGAATTTATATCTTTTGCAGATGGATGGGTTTGACCAGACTGTGAATGTTAAGGTCATAATGGCGACTAATCGTGCTGACACTTTGGATCCTGCACTTCTGCGTCCTGGAAGGCTTGATCGGAAAATTGAATTCCCTTTGCCTGATAGGCGGCAAAAAAGACTTGTTTTTCAGGTAAGTAATATCCATATATGTATCAGTGTATCTTTCCACGAGTATTTTGTTTTGTGAGGTAGTTCTTCCTTCTCATCAGAATAGGATTCATAACTTTGTCCATTCTTTCTCATCCATGTTGATAGACATGCTACTCCCCCCAATGCCCCCATTATTTTCAAAACTTGACATCATCCCCTCATATTTAGTTGCAAAGTAATTGCACACCTCAAAGTAGAGCTGCACCCAATGTCCATATGTTTATCCCATGTCGCCACATTCTTGCCCATAGAGTCTCTGGGTATTGTGACTTATGTTTCGTAGATGCACATTTTCCTTTTATCTTTCCTCTTTATCAAAAGTTTGTATCTTGTAGGCAATATGATGCCAAGTTGCTTATTTGTTGTGCAGGTTTGCACTGCTAAAATGAACTTGAGTGATGAGGTAGACTTGGAAGATTATGTCTCACGGCCAGATAAAATCAGCGCTGCTGAGGTGAGACATGGATTTCTGTTAAAAAGTATTGTGTGCTGTCATTTTTCCCCTTTATTGTGAGTGTGATGTTGGGGTGGGGAACTCAGCTGTATGAGTTGAGTTTTGATATAACATATGCACACATATATAACACAACAGTTCTGAGGCAGATTTGCGGATTTCGCAAAAATTGCCACATGTGAATGGTATAACAACACCGTTTGAACAAAATCCTGGGATTGACCTGTAGATAGTGCTGCCTTGAATACTGCAACATTGTTTAAGAACTTAGGAACCCATGGTAGATCACCTTAAATTTTACGGTGATGCATTTGAGCTTTGTGTCGTTTGGCTTCACCTCTAGGAACTCTAAACATGCTGAAGGCTTTTATGGTGGTCTCATATCTTTATTATCCTAATTAATTTTGATTATGTGGTAACTATCATAATTCATAACTGGATGGGTACCAATTTTTTTTTACAGATTACAGCTATATGTCAAGAAGCAGGAATGCATGCAGTTCGAAAGAACCGATATGTCATACTGCCAAAGGACTTTGAGAAGGGTTACCAAACCAACGTGAAGAAGCCTGACACTGACTTTGAATTCTACAAATGATTAATGCTGCAAGCTCGTACCAGCATTCCGGTGCTCAAGTTCAGTAGGCTTTGATGTATTCAATCTGGTTATCATTATCGTGTATTCCAATGCTCATACCAGCATGTTGAGTTATGGTTTCTGCTAGCAATTACAGCTCAGCGGAAGGGTTGCTCTTTGAAGATTTATGATTTAATGTCTTGATGTATGACTTTGAGCAATCAAATGTTTTACCATTTTCTCTATATACTTTCCTTCTCGGTTGTCTCTTTTCTACTTTCTCAGCTTTATCTCAAGTTTTCTTTGAACGCTTGTATGTCATCTGGAAAAAACCGAACAACAACTCACAACAAGTCTAATGTTTAGCCTAAAAATGACATGGTCCAAAGCAGAAGCCGTTTGTGGACTGGTGTATGTTTGAGTAAGATGGTCGATCACTGATCCTAAAACGAGAGGATCTTGCGATGTGAGGATGTTGCCCTTTGGCGATCATGGGGATGAAGCCGAGCCGTTGATTCGGATATTCCGATTATGGCGATAAATTTTACTACAATTGAAAAAAAAAAAAAAAAAGTTAAAAAGAAATGGTCAAGTGGGCAAGTGAACGAGGACTTTTACGCATCCAGTAAAACCCAAAACCCTGTCTCTCGACCGCCGTGGAATACGACTGAACAACCCAGATAGTGGTTCTGCATATCAGTACCACAGCCATGGTCAGATTGATTTCTTTCACTACTTTCGCTTCCAAAACCAAAAGGTATGTTGCTGGAGATCTAAAACCCTCACTCTTTTCTCTTCAAACTCATCACTTCCTCTGCACACACACCATTGTCTCTCCAAAACTAGAGCACAGTTTTACGGTGAATTACTTGATAAACTCATGTGGGTTGTCACCGGAAGGAGCAGTTTCAGCATCCAAGCGCGTCAAGTTGGGTTCCGCAGCAAGAGCAGACTCCGTTCTGGCCCATTTCAGAAACCATGGCTTCTCTGGAACCCAGATCGCACAGGTTATGAGGTCATGCCCAAAATTCCTTACTGCCGATTTTGAGAAAACCCTTTTGCCAAAGCTCGAGTATTTCAGCTCTGTTGGACTTTCAAGGCAGGACCTTGCCAGAGTTGTGTCTTCGAATCCAAATTTTTTGGGACACAGCTTGGAGAAACAGATTATACCGGTACATAAATTTATTAGGAGTTTGCTTTCTGAGCAAGATGTTATTGCAGTTTTGAAGCGTGGCTCTCGGATTTTTTCGGCTAACCAGTGTAATATTCTGGTGCCAAATATTAAGCTTTTGATAGAATTGGGTATGCCGCAATCATGCATTTCTCGGTTGCTTACTCATTGTACTAATGATGTGATTGTAAACCATGAAAAGTTTGCGAAAGCTGTGCATGAGGCCAAGGAAATGGGATTTGATATGGAAAACTCGAGATCGTTGTGGGCAATACGTGCATTGTGTAGAAAGAATAAGCTGGATCATTGTCGCCAAGTTTATATGATGAGGTGGGGTTGGTCTGAGGATGATGTTCTCTCTGCCTTCAGGATGCACCCTCCCTGTATGATTATCTCGGTGAAAAAGTTAATGCAAGTAATGGATTTTTTGGTGAACAAGATGGGATGGGCTTCGCGAATGATTGCCAAACACCCTCTGGTTTTGTCATTCAGTTTTGAGAAGAGGATAATCCCAAGGTGTTCTGTTGTTAAGGTTTTGATGTTGCGAGGGTTGAAAAACAAAAATTTGAATTTGAATTATGTTTTACAGCCTGCGGAGAAAGAATTCTTGGAGAAATTCGTGACTAAATACATTGACCGAGTACCTCAATTGCTGAGTGTGTACCAAGGGAATGTGGATATCCAAGATGCAAAAGTTTTAGTCCCCTGATGCTGCACTACTTATTTACTAGCAGGGTTCCGTGGTCTTCATTTATAACTTGTTGGAGAACAATGCTAGATGGTCTTGTTTCTTTTTCTTTCAATGGTAAAAATTATAGTTTGATTAACATTCAATATCAGAAGGGACTACAAGGCCTGGCTAATGTATGTGCATCCATATTCCAACTGCAATGCCTTTGTTGGACTGTCACTGTATTCAGGTTATGTATAGCCCTACTTTACTTCGTCATGGGTCCTTCCGTAGCCTAAAGTTCTTCTTATGGGAGAGCAAGGAGCATCTGTGGTGCATCTTCCACCAATCTGTAGGCCTGTGTTGGACTATTGTTCATTTATTCAATATTTGCTGTAGAAGGGACTGGCTTCTATGTAGAAACCTCACATCTCTTTTGCCGATGATTGGAGCACCAAGTATGTCAACTTCTCAAGTAAGCATTGAATTCAGTTATTGATTGTTTATCAAGGGAAACTGGTATTCTGGGTGTGGTATGTGTGTTTATACATTTAAATCGTAATATTGTGCAGTTATTAGATTATGACAGTTTCTAGGCCCTTTGTAAATTGTGACTGCTGCACCGACTCCTAGCAGGAGATAGCTTATGGCACCACATGATTAATTGAGGAATACCATTATTTATGTTGAGTTGTGGCTTACTTCTATATTTTACTTGCCATAATTTCATACTCAGTTGTAGCTCTCTATAGTTGTCTTGCATCTTCAGATGTCATGTAGATGTGGTTCAGTCCAGTTTATGTGGTCTATATATATATATATATATATATATGCCCATTCAATTTGTGAGTAGCATGCAACACATATTAAGACACAAGATATAGAAGAGATGCACTCTTGGGAAGAGCTGTATGGTAAAAGTTTAATGGCATAAGCTGAAATGATTGAATACCACAGTGCTAGGATCCCTGGAATAAACTGATTCAATGAATTGCAATATTATGCAAGTATTCTGGTATCGACAACAGACTCGTCCTAGCATTTGTGGAAACAGAGGGCGCTCCCATCAGGTAGCTTATGAAGGTTGTTTCCCAGGCCAAACCACCCATATTGCTCATGAAACAAGCAAGATAATTTTGTCGAATTAACTCAATTAAGAGTAATGCTCATCTATTTCATGAAATTATTCGGTTTTTAGCATTAACTTGACAACCATTCAGAATATGTTAATTTGTGCTGGTATGAGGATGTGAAGTAAAGCTTGTTGTCAGTAGGCCTCATCTATTAGTGATGACTGGGACCTGACACAAAATGATTAATGAGTACTTCCATTCTCCCAATGTCCTTTGTTCTTTTTGCGGTAGTGACTGAAATTTTGGAATGTGTTTAACTCTTGAATAATCCACACTCCAGACATCAATAAACATCCAGTTTCTTCAATGCTGTCATTACCCCTCTTATGGTGATCTCATTCTCAGTGACTCAGTGAGCTGTGTCATGCTTTAGAACAACTAGTTTAGGGGTCGTCAACAGGCCAAGCCCAGCCCATCCGTAGCAGGCTTGGACCGGGTCGGGTTGAGCCTTACAACATTTCATATAGTGACGGGTCGGGCCGAACCTTATTGTAAAGATAAAATTTAAATTACTAAAAAAGAAAACATGATGTATCAATTGTAAAATGGGGAGTGGATTTTTTGGAGTGAGAAAAAAAATGTATTGATGTGAACACAAATATTTGTGAGGCTTATCAAAACAAGAGATATTTATTTATGAATTAAATACTGCTTACTCCCTATACTTATAGGGTTTCATCGTTTCAGTCCCTGACCTTCGAATTTCACCTAAAAAGTCCCTGAACTCCCAATTTCCTCCCAATTGGTCCCTGCCGTCAAATATCCGTCAAAGACTCTGTTATCTTGCTGACGTGGCAGTTGTTTCCCCCCTAAAAAGTCTATTATACCCTCAATTAATTTTTTTTTTCAATTTTTTTTTTCTTTTTCTCTGTTTTTTTTTTCTTTTTCTTTTTTTTTCTTTTTACCCTCTTCTTCTTCCGGCTCTCTCCTCCTTCTTTTCATCTCCTCATCGTGGTTCTAATCCACAGACCTTCAAGATCTGCAAGCTCTATTATTGGCCACATTTGGTAACACCCACAAACCCTTTCAATGATTTCTGCAAGCTAGACACACTCTTCCTACTACCAGGAGAGACCTCCGAATCCAACCTTGAAACTTTCAAAACCAGGCCACCTCCAATCTCACAAAAACCCCCCAACTCTTCACACCATCACACAATCATTCACACCCTAATTCAACAACAATCGGTTCAGAGCCATGAGCGACAAAACTGACACATCCAGACTCGAATCGAACCTCACCTAATCTGCCTTCATGTTGAGAGCCCCGAGCCCTAACGCCGCCGCTACCACCACCATCTCCGCCAATCCCTCAGCCTCCAAAGCCCGAAACGATGACACCCGGCTCGATCGGTTGAAGCTCGCGTTGAAGACCGGCATGTTCGAGGTCAACTCCGACTGGACTTGGGTGCTATTTTCATCAACCACAATCGGCTTAGGTTCAATCTGCCGGATAATTTTGGGAACTCGCTGGTATCTGTCTCTGTCGAATTCGAGGCAGTGAGGAACTTGGATTGTGTGAATAGGGATGCAAATTTGAGAGAGAAAGGCAGAGACTTTTCCAGAGAATAAGAAGAAGAGATAGAGATCGGGGAGGGGGGGAAGGGAGGAGAGAGAGAGACAGCTAATGGAAGGGAGGAGAGAGAGAGACAGCTAATGGCGGCTTCGATCTCGTCCCAAAGATGTTCGACCTTCGAACCCATCTCCACTTCTCTTCGGAACTTCCAGTGGGAATTGAGCGGCGAGGGTGGTGGCGACGTCATCCCAGTTGGTGGCTTTGAGATTGGTGCGGTCGAGAGAGGACCACTTGTCCTTGAAGATGGAGATGAGGGCTTCGGCCTCGTTGTCGATCCAGCACGGCGGCGGGGACTTGAGGAGGATATTGGGGTGTGGGATAAGGAGAGAAGGGAGGGCATAGGTTAGGGGAGGAATGAGGGTTGTGATGGTGGTGGTGGGTGGCGTTGGCGTCGTCGAAGATTTGGAGATGAAGAGAGAACTGAGTTTGTTTTTGGACGAGGAAGAGTGGAAGACGGAGATAACCCAGAGGAGGAGAGAGAGCTGGAAGCAGATAAGGTCAAATGAAAAAAAAAAAAAAAAAAAAAAAAAAAAGTAGTGAGGGTATAATAGACATTTCGGTGTGTACAAAATGTCATGTCAGCAATTTAACGGAGAATTTGACAGAAAACTGACGATAAGGACGAATTAGGAGGAAATTGAGAGTTCAGGGACTTTTTAGGTGAAATTCGAAGGTCAGGGACTGAAACGATGAAACCCTATAAGTATAGGGAGTAAACAGTAATTAACTCTTTATTTATATATGAGCCGCTATGCAATACGTGTATGGTCATAGTTCAAATGCTTGAGGTTGGTCCAGACTTTTCTACAATTATCTTTTGGACCTTGAATTTGGGCTCATAATTACTTATGAATTCGGCTCGCAGTTCTGATTGGTTGCTCATCTATCATATGAATGACCAGATTAAAACGTACATTGAAGCCCAAAGTTAAAGACTAGGAATTTGCCTACCACCCCCAAATTGAGGTAGCTACTAGCTACATGACAAGAATATCAATTCAGAAAATGGTGGTTCTAGTTGGATATCCAAATTTGATATTTAGACTTCTATCTTTCTTCAATTGTTAATAGACTTTGCCAACTCATATGAAAAGACAAATAAGGATAAAGAGAGAAAAAGAAAAAGAAATATAAATAAATACTCTTCTTACCTCTCGCATTAATGTAAGATTCAATTAATTTTTTTTTCCAGTAATTTCCTTATATTATTTATATAATTTTAATTTACCTAAAGCAATTATGTAAAAATAATTAAATTATATACATGGTCCATCATTTATACAATAGTAAATTAAACATAATTTGATTTGAAATTTTCTTAAACTAAATTCATTGAAAAGTTTCTCTCTCACCTCACGAAACCCTAAGACTTACTCCGGTTGCAATTTTGTTCTTGTCCGGCTGCGCCCGGACGTCGGGGCTGGCCTCACCGCCTTCATGGGGTTGCTGTTGGACGAGAGATCTACTGCCATGGGATTGTTGGAGGGATTTGCTCGGGTTTTGTCAGAAGGTTCGGCTGGGATGGTGGTGAAGGCGGTGATCAAGCTTTACGGTCCGGTAGTCGATCCCCGCTGCTGGGTTCTTGGATCGACGGTGCCATGGATCTCAATCGATGGAGGTGTGGGGTTGCAAGGCCTGGATCAGGGATGGGTTTTCTGTGCTAATGCAAGTTGCGGCGGTGTGGCTCGGGATGGCTTGGATCGCCGGGATGAGATGACGTGGCGGGGCAGATCGTGGAGACACAGGTAGGGCGACGTGGGTCGAACGGATGTCGGCCGGACGGTGATGTACGACAGGGTGATGAGAGGAGAAGGTGGACTGGCCCGAACCAGAGTGATGGGCCTGGAGCAATTTTCATTGGTGGACTACCTATTGGGCCGCAAACTGTTGGACTGGGGTTCTACCCTAGTCCATTGCTATTTTGGGCTTGGGTTTAGGCCTTTGGCCTAACCCTATGTTTTTAGCTTTGTCTAATTACAATAATGTTTCCTTGTATTAAGAACCTAGATCTCTAGCGCCTCCGACGTAGTACTAATGGAGGATCACTGCTAGCTCTACGTATTTGATTGTATAATGAGTAGGTCTATTTCTATGTACCACTGTGGGTACTACCACTATCTTCTTGTCTGCTTATGTCCTTAAATGGCAGCGGAATGGTATGTAACGACCTATTCTGGCTTGTGATGAATATATTATTTCGCCCCGATGGCTTGACTAAAAAAAAATGAAGAAGCTAAATTCATTGAATATTTTGGTTTAGTTAGTTATAACTAAGATCCAAAGTCAATAAACTTCTTTTAATTAGATGTAATTGATATATATTATTTATTTGATAACCAAAAGTATTTTCTAGAACAATCCATATTGCAAAACAAACAAAAAAACTATGATCTGGATTAACAAAACAATATTTATAATTGTTTAGTACTTGTTTGGCCCTCCAAGAATCCCTTTTTGGTTCCGTAACTAAAAGTACACTAAAAATGTAAGCACCTCCCTAACAAAAATTTTCGTGGTTGAATTGATAGAGATAAAAAAGAAAACAATTTGTTAAAGACACAGATTTTATTATTCAAGGGTACTTTGGTAAACTTAAGGAGGTGTACTTAGATTTTTAAGTATTAAAAATAACAAATTACCAAAAACTACAATATCAGCAAAGTTTTTCCCATGAGCAGAGCTCATTTCGCAACTTTCCATGCGGTAAGCCCTAAAGGCCCATGCGGACCATTAAAATCCATTCGGCCAATTATATTTTAATTTTTTAGTTTTAACGTTATGGTGAATTGACATAAATACCCATCATTGTACATGAATATTTCATAGGGCTCTCAGATAAGAGTGTTCGTAAATCCTTTCTTCTACATCCCACCTTTCTGTAACGTGGGTTCGATTTGCTAAAAGCGGAATCGTGGGGATTCACGCTACATACGAACTAAGAGTGTTCGTAATCTTCGGACTAAGAGCGTCCGTGAGCATCGATTTTTACGAACTAAGAGCGTTCGTAGGCTACGGACTAAGAGCGTTCGTAAGCATAAAAATCTGACCATATAAGCGTCATTGGTTTCAATCCATATCCAAAATTTTTTTTGGAAACTATCAACAAAGACAGTGGTTATTACTCTTTCTCACTAGGCGTACTCAAGAGTAATTGTGATGTCTAGGAAAGGTTTGAACTGAGAGAACGGTCTTAAAAGTGAGCAACGCTCCACCCAAAATCTCGCCTTACCTTACCTGGTCACAACCAAATTGGAATTACCAAACGGATTGAGTAATTACTACTTGTCTAAAGCTTGATTATCCTTTTTGGATTAAATTTAGAAACTTTGACGTAATCATTGGCTTTCATTAAAATAAAGTGTCGTTTTTGATTCGAATTTTATTCATTCAAGTATGTTTCCCGGAGAGCTAGAATGCCTCGTGGATAGTGCTACTACACAAACCATACTTCGAAATAGGCAGCTATTTCTATGGATGACACCATCTCGATCTTCCGTGACTACGATGGCTGGATCATCTCGATTGATCCATGGTCGAGGACCAGCCCAATTTATGTTGCCAAATGGCACGACTTTAAATGTCACTGAAGCTCTTTATGCTCCTAGGGCAGGAAGAACCCTATTAAGCTTCAAAGATATAAGAGCCAATGGTTTTCATGTGGAAACACATTGTGAGAATGAACAAGAGTTCCTTTGCATCACCTCTAATGACTACGGACATAAACGAGTCTTAGAGAAACTTATGTGTCGCTCTAGTGGGTTGTATGCAACCACTATTCGAGTCATTGAATCCAACCATGTCATGAGAGATGATTTATGGGATTCCGACACATATAGGCTTTGGCACGACCGTTTGGGACACCCAGGTCGTGACATGATGATCCGTATATTAAAGACTTCACACGGACATCCCTTTTTCAGAACGAAAAGAAGTAAAACTCGGTTTTTGGACACCGAAGGAGCCCCTGCGCCTCACGGCGCCGTTCACCCCCAAATCCGGCCATCCTTGGCCGGTGCCGCCTTCCCCCTGCGGCCTCAGGGTGTCATTGACGCCACCAAGGCTCCTTTGTCTCCAACTTTTACTTCTAAAGTCACTTGTGATTTTGTGGCTCAACCAAAATCTTCATTGGTTGCTTCTAAAGCCCATCATTCGTTCTGCAAAGCCTTCTCTTTAGCAAAGTTAGGATCGAGACCATCCTATGCAAATGACACCAAAGAAAATATATCATTCTTGCAAAGAATCCAAGGTGATATTTGTGGACCTATTCAACCATCATGCGGACCATTTTGATATTTTATGGTATTGGTTGATGCATCGACACGCTGGTCACATGTCATGCTATTGTCCACACGGAACGCTGCATTTGCTAAACTCCTAGCACAAATCATTAAGTTACGGGCTCACCACCCTGATCATCCTATTAAGTCTATAAGATTAGACAATGCTGGGGAGTTTACATCAAAAACTTTTGATGAATATTGCATGTCCATTGGGATTGATGTAGAACATCCAGTTCCTCATGTTCACACCCAAAATGGTCTCGCAGAAGCCGCCATTAAACGACTACAAATGGTTGCTCGAGCATTGGTGATGCGCACCAATCTCCCTATTTCTGCTTGGGGCTATGCAATATTGCATGCAACTGTGCTTATTCGTCTGAGGCCCACTGCCATTCAACCCTTCTCTGCGTCCCAGATGGTTACTGGGTATGAGCCTGATGTCTCACACTTACGCATATTTGGGTGTGCAGTTTATGTGCCTATTGCGCCTCCACAGCGCACCAAAATGGGTCCTCAACGACGATTAGGCATTTATGTTAGATATGATTCTCCAACGATTATCCGCTACATAGAACCCTTGACAGGTGATCTCTTTACCGCTAGATTCGCGGATTGTCACTTCGATGAGACAGTCTTCCAGTCGTTAGGGGGAGATAAGAACATCAATGTTCAACAGGAACGATAGGAATTGTCGTGGTCTGTCCCCACTCTGTCTCATCTTGATCCCCGAACCGCACAGTCCAAAATTGAAGTGCGGAGAATTCTTGATCTTCAGAACGTAGCAGAATCGAGGCCTGATGCATTTTCTGATATCGCTAAAGTGACGAGATCACATATACCTGCTGCAAACGTGCCTGCAAGGATTGAAGTCCCTAAAAGTAGAGGACATGAGGCCAACTCAAGAATGCATGAGCATGGCGCCAACGTCCCATCTCTCAATGATGGTGACGTTATGGCTAGGCCCACGGCTCCTGCCAGGAAGCGCGGGAGGCCCATAGGTTCGATGGATTCTCTCCCAAGAAAGAAAGCGAGTTTGGCACAAAATAATCCATTAATCATCGATGTGAATAATCCATCTCATGAGAATATTCCGGATTATGGTTATGTCCAAGAGACATCATTGGGGGACGCTCCAATGTCAGAACCAACTCCAGAGAATAGAGAGATCTCCATAAAGATGATGGATAGAAATTCTATGGCGATTGATGATGCATTTGCATATCATATTGCAAAAGGAATTATAGAATATGATGATATCGAACCTCGCTCTGTTGAAGAATGTCAACGAAGACCAGATTGGCCTAAATGGAAAGATGCGATCCAGGTTGAATTGGATTCACTAACAAAGAGACAGGTATTTGGGCCTGTAACGCAGACACCCCCAAGTGTAAAGCCTGTTGGCCATAAATGGGCCTTTGTTAGAAAGCGTAATGAGAAAAATGAGGTGGTAAGATATAAAGCCCGCCTTGTGGCGCAAGGTTTCTCACAACGCCCTGGAATCGACTACGAGGAGACATATTCTCCCGTAATGGACGTTATAACGTTCCGCTACCTTGTCAGTTTGGTAGTTTCCGAAAAACTTGACATGCAGCTTATGGATGTGGTTACAGCATATCTCTATGGGGATCTAGATTCAGAGATATATATGAAGGTTCCAGATGGACTTCAATTACCCAAATCAAGTGGCTTTAAACCACGGAGCGCGCTTTCAATAAGATTAAAACGCTCACTATATGGATTAAAACAATCCGGACGGATGTGGTATAACCGTCTAAGTGACTACTTGATTGGGAAGGGATATATTAACAATGAAATATGCCCATGCGTGTTCATTAAAAGAACAAGTTCCGGATTTGCAATCGTAGCAGTTTATGTCGATGACATGAACCTAATTGGAACTCTAGATGAGTTGAAGGAAACTGCTAAATACTTGAAATCCAAATTTGAGATGAAAGATCTTGGGAAAACATGATTTTGTCTCGGTTTAGAACTCGAGCACCGTAGTGATGGGATTTTGATCCATCAGTCTGCATATACTCAGAATGTCCTAAGGCGCTTTAATGAAGATAAAGCAAAGCCTGCGAGTACTCCCATGATCGGCCGTAGTCTTGAGCCCGGAAAAGATCCGTTTCGTCCAAGGGATGAGGACGAAGAACCATTAGAGGCCGAAGTGCCCTATTTGAGTGCAATAGGCGCATTATTGTACTTAGCTCAATGCACAAGACCGGATATCTCATTCGCAGTGAACTTGTTAGCTCGACATAGCTCTGCGCCAACACGCCGCCATTGGATTGGTGTAAAGACCATCTTTCGATACCTAAGAGGTACGATTGATATGGGCCTATTCTATCCCTACAGAGAGAAAAGGAATGACGGAAAGTTGGGATCGGACCCCAAAAGGCAAAACGCCCCCGTCCATGTTGCCGCCGCCGTTCATGGTGGCCGGCGTCCTCCTATTTCCCTCCATCAAAACGACAATGATGTCTTGATGGGTTTTGCTGATGCAGGGTACCTCTCTGACCCTCACAAAGGTCGCTCCCAAACAGGTTATGTCTTTACCATGGGAAGCACTGCGATATCTTGGAGGTCTACAAAACAGACTCTTGTTGCTAGTTCCTCAAATCATGCAGAGATTATTGCTCTACATGAAGCTGTATGTGAATGTGTATGGCTAAGGTCTGTCATTCGACACATTCAAGGAAGTTGTGGTTTGAACTCTACCACGGATGAACCTACATGCATTTATGAGGATAATGCAGCTTGTATTGAACAAATGAAGTTAGGTTTCATCAAAGGCGACAACACCAAGCATATATTGCCTAAGTTCTTTTATAATCAGCAACAACAATCACTTCTAAAGATTGAAGTAAACCAAATCCGATCAGAGGATAATGTAGCGGACTTATTCACTAAGTCGTTACCTAAATCCACCTTCGAGAAACATGTGAAGAATATCGGATTAAGAAGGTTATCCGAACTCCCATGATTGTAGCAATCAGGGGGAGATATCGACATCAGGGGGAGTTACTCAGTCTCGAAGGATCAAGGACGTGTTGCACTCTTTTCTCCTCCTCGAGTTCATTTTTATCCCACAGGGTTTTTCACTCGAGCAAGGTTTTTAACGAGGCAACAGATGAAGCGTCGCCACCAAGTTTGAGCGGCACAAGGGGGAGTGTTGAAGGATATTGACACTTAGTGTGCCTAGTCAAACTAGGATAAGTTCTATAGTTGTAATAGGAGAGGTTTCCTACTCCAAGTTAGAATAGGAATCCTTGTACTCTTAGATTATGCACTTTGTAATCCCTATATATAGGGCTTCTATTCTCTATAATGAAATACACTTCTCTCATCAATCTCTCTCAATACCAATATACTTAAACAATTATGGCTTTTTCAATCATTAGTCATGTCCCTTCTAATGAAAAAAAGAAAAAAAAAAGTTATCTCTTATAATCCAACAAGGTTTGCTTGCTTTAAAGATCAATTTATGAATTAATCAACCCACTATGAATTGTCATAGGACACAATTGTTAGGCGGTGTTAAGTAATTGAAAGCTTCAATAAACCCTTGTATTGGGTTTTGATATTTGGCTACACTTAATTACATATATTTTAGGGAAAATTTCGCAAACAGTACATTAAGTAAAGGCCACTAATAATTTTTATACACAAAGTTTCAAACCAAACATTTCGGTACACAAAATCTGAAACTCGACCCACTATCAGTACACGACGTCAATTTTTAACACCAAAATGTCAATTATTCCCTCAGTTATTTTTTTTTTTAATAATTTTTTTTTCTGTTATTTTTTTTTTCCTTCGTTTTTATCTCTTCCTTCTTCCTTCTTCCAAGCTCACTCCCTCACTCGATCTTTCGCCGTCGGGGACCGCTCTGTTCCAGGCAAGGCCTTCGGCTCCGGGACCTCAATCTGGCTGAGCGGGGCCCACGAGCTTCAGTTCAACAATTGCGAGAGAGCCAAAGAGGCCCAAATCCACGGGATCGAGACCTTGATCTGCATCCCAACTTCCGACGGTGTTCTTGAAATGGGTTCCTCCGATTTGATCAGAGAGAACTGGGGGTTGATCCAGCAAACCAAGTCGTTGTTCGGGTCGGATCAGCCCGACCCGGACACAAGACCGCTCGAGTTCATCAACCGGAACTTCTCCATTTTTGACATCGGCATCATTGCCGGCGTGCAGGAAGAGGATCACAGCTCGTACAACGACGACAAGAAACATGTTTTTGGTTCTAGCAAGAAGAAGAACAGAGCTCCGAACCCAAACCCGGACTTCGCAGATTCCGACTGCCAGATGAAAAGAGCGCCGAAGAAACGGGGCAGGAAACCCGGGCTGGGCCGAGACACGCCGCTCAACCACGTGGAGGCGGAGCGGCAGCGGCGGGAGAAGCTCACCTCGCAAGGGCGGCGTTGGAAGCGAGGGAGTGAGCGTGGAGGTGAGGAAGGCGGCGTTGGAAGCGAGGGAGTGAGCCCGGAAGAAGGAAGAAGAAAGAGATAAAAACGAAGGAAAAAAAAATATATTAAAAAAAAAAAAGAATTGAGGGCATAATGGATATTTTGGTGTCAAAAATTGACGTCGTGTACTAATAGTGGGTTGAGTTTCAGATTTCGTGTACCAAAATGTTTGGTTTGAAACTTTGTGTATAAGAATTATTAGTGGCCTTTACTTGGTGTACTGTTTGCGAAATTTTCCCTATATTTTATGATTTGGTTGATTGTGGTACACAATTTACTTTTTACGATGAAATATTGATGCGGTCAATATTATAGAGGCTTTAGTTTGGTAATAATTGGAGTTTTCTTTGCTCCTCTGTAAATCTTATTATTTCTTAGTATTTCTTATTGTTGGTTAGTACGTATCATTATTTACTGTTAAGGATCAGTGAGTTTATTTATTGTTAGCATGTGTCTCAATCCATCAAGATCTCGCTAAGAGATACAACAACCCTAAAGGTCAATGATCTGTTTGCTTTTGCTTTGATATCACTTTCAATTGTGTTAATGTGACACGCTACACCCTTATAGTTCATTTTGGAGTCAATAGCATTCTAAACTATTGAGGTTCAGTAACATTATTTGGTATTGAGGGTCAGTAGTATCGTTGCTACTGAGGGTCTTATAGACTTTTCTATTTCATTGTACAAATAAGGCTTTTCTTATTCATTTCTTTCAATATTTGTTATTGAACTAGAATTACTTGTTAGTGAGGGTCAATGACTTTATTGCTAAGGCATATAGTCAATAGCATTCTAAATTATTGAGGTTTAGTAACATTATTTGGTATTGAGGGTCAGTAGCATTGAAGCTATTGCAGGTCAATAGCCTTATTTACGTACAGTTGATGATCTTACATGCTTTTATAGTTCTTTATGATCTATGTCTTTCAGTATTTGTTATTGAACTAGTTAGTGAGGGTCAATGATTTTATTATTGAAGGCATATAGTCACTTACTATTTGGGATAAGTAACAAATAACTATTGAGGGTTAGTAGATTTATTTGCTCTAAACTTCTAGTTCATAGTCTATTTTATACCGTTTCTCTTTTTTTTTTTTTTTTTCTTTCAGGGGTCAGAATAATAATTTGGAGTTTTATATTACTTTTTATTTATAGAATGGGTTGATACTGTACTATATATATTATTTGTTAGAGTAGAATAATTTAAGTGACAGATGATAAACAGTGAAAAGTGGGGTCTATGCTCCTAAATGATAAGAGTGAGAGATTAATATAATAAGTTAATATATTGAGGGTCAGTAGTATCGTTGCTACCGCGTGGTCGGGAGGAGGACTGGCTTGAGGATGGGAAGCGCCTGAAGTTTTCTGAAGGCTTAGCCGATGTCCCAGTCATTGATGGGAAAGTTCCAAAGAAGAAGGGCCGACCATGCGGTAGTCGGAATAAACCCAAGTCTGTATCCACTTTAGTGGTGAAGGTTGGGGGGCCATCTTCGGAGGAGCCGAACGTCCTACCTCAAGAGGGCTAGGGGTACAGACCTACATTGACTCGATGAAGCTTGCGGAGACGTACACCATTGGGTCTTAGGCGTTAATGCTTCATTATAGTTGCTTTGTTTCGGGTTGTGTAGGTTTGTTTGTTTTTTTTTTTTCTTTTTTCGCATGTTTTAGTTTTCTTCTCTAGTCCTATTTCTGTCTTCTAGATGGCACCGTGAGGCTGTGTTGATCTGTCGCGACGTACACCATTTGAGGTCTTAGGCGTCAAGATGCTTCAAGACAGTGGCTCCATTTTCAGATAGGGTAGGGTTAAGGAAATTTTATTTTTGTTGCTTTTCTTTTCTGCAGTTCCTTTAGGTTTTTTCGCTCTTTTTGGTTAGTAATAAGTTGGCTGCTTTCGGCAGTTTGGTTAGGAGATTTTTGGCTGCTTTGTGCAGTCTGTATTGTGCTTATTCTTGTACCATGAGTGGTTTCTTCGAACCCTCTAGCTTGACACAGTGACGTCGTAATATATTTGGAACCTGATTCCATTCCCCTAAAAAAAAAAAAATATAATAAGTTATATTCAAAAGATGGAGAAAAGATACAAATTATCTGGCATATGAATTGGATTTAAGCGGTGGCAATTATATAATTTTTTTTTTTTTTTTTGTCAAAGTTTGCTTGCGTCAGCATTAATGTGTCCGGCAGTCCGCATGGTACTTGGACTAAGCCATGCCAATTTATCTTATTGGTAATTATCCCTATTAAAAAAAGTGCATTAGAGGTTTAATAAGTTAAGTCCAAATAGAATCACCCTTCAAAATATATGGAAGGAACACTTGAACATTCAGCGAGTCAAAACTCTAATCTATGGGTTTGAGTCCAAGGACGCAGTTGTTCTCGATCGTTTTGTCAAAGAAACTAAATAATATGAAAGCAAGAGAAATATTGGAACTGAATGATTTTCATTGATTGAAAACAAGCTCTGTACAAAACAAACTAAGCAGAAAATTGGGAACAAACTACCCATTGACTAACAACTCTCAAGTTGATGACTTGATAAACACTAACAAAGTCCTAGTAGATCCTATATTCAAAACAAATAACAATTACAATACTTATCACGTTTATGATTTATGAGAAAATAGATGAATAGGAAGTCCTTGGGTAGGAAAAGGAACAGGGTCCACGACCATCTTCTCATCAGGAAAAACCATCTCCCACTTGAATCTGGTGACCAGGTTATACATGAAAACCAATATCTGGAATCGAGCATTTTCTTTTCCGGGACACATTCGAGGTCCTCCTCCAAAAGGAACATACGAGAAAGGAGGTGGTCCTTGTCCTTCAAACCTTGACGGCTCAAACTTGTGTGGATCTGGAAAGTATTCCGGGTTCTTATGTGTGGCAAACGCATTCCAATGTAACTGCACGCAGGAGGTATGAAAATGAGAAATGAAGACAATATAGATTTTCACGAAGCTAGATATATTGAAATAAAATTAGCTAGTACGTATATGTAATGTAATGTATGTGCCTTCATTCCTTTTGGAATTAGATATCCCTCATAGACGAAGTCGGTGATGGCCTCCCTAAAAGTTCCACTAGCTGGGGGCTGCAATCGCAATACTTCACATACCACGTTCCATGTATATTTCATCTTTTGTATGTCCCCCCAGTTGAGCAACTCTCCTTCATCTTTTGATTCTGCAATCTCCATTTGCTCTGCAAGACATATTTGTACATGGATCCATTTCACTACTTGCTACTTAATTAATAAGTCCCCAGCCGCAGTTTTCATTAATTTTCTCTATATATAGGAGAACTTGGCCAGGAGGTACTACAAAATATTGCTGTACGTATATATTACATATATAGTTAAACCTCTATAAATTAATAGCCTTGGAATCAAGGAAATCCTATTAATTTATCGAAGTGTTCTATATTTTCTTAAGGAAAAAATTCTGTTTACTACCCTGTACTTTCAAGGTTTCGTCAGTTCAGTCCATGTACTTCTAATTTAATCAGAAAAGTCCCCGCACTCTCCAATTTCATCAAATTGATCCATTTCCTCACCATTCCGTCAATTTCCTCTGTTTGGGTGCTGATGTGTCCGAACGCCGTCTGATCTGTCAGATTTGTGGGACCTTCTCACATGCAAAATTCCCAAGCTACCCCTCTAATATATCTCCCTCCCCTTTCCCACCCGAGCAGCCTAATTCCCCAGAACCCCGTCTTCTCTTCTTCTTCTCAGCTCTTGGTTATGGTTCCTCACTTCCTCCACCGATCAACATGGCCGGAAGAAGATGAGGGAGTCTGAGATCATTAATGGGGCCAAGATCATGCTCACAACAAACCCAAAAAGTTTAAGTATTTGGGTGTACGAATTAATCCAATTTGGTTGAGATGAGTCCTCTAGATTCAACTAAGATGCAGAAAAACCAAATCTGAACAAAATTCAAATCAAGATGCATGTAAACCCAACATGAAAATCAAAACCAAAGATACAGATCTCTTCCCAAATCAAAATTTCATTACCAACCACACCCACCCAGCCCACTATCAACCAGACCCACGCCTGGGAATAAGAACGACAGAAGCTCATTACCAACCACATCGGAATTATTAGCTTCCGGAGAGCCAGACTCACTGTTGTTGTTAAATACCACCACCTCATCAACTCGGAAACTCGTGACGGCACGAGTTATCTGACGGCCAGCTGAGATTAAAAGAAGAAATAAATGAATTAGAAAAAAGATTGAAGCTAAATCTTGTTGGGTAGGGAGGGATTAGAGGAATAGAGAAGTACCCGAGTGGCGAGTTCGAGGGACTGAGCGTTGTGAATGATTGAACCGGCGATGGCTACGGTGACGGTGGGAAGTACGGCGGCTGTGTCGGTTTTGGATTTCTTGTTCTTCTTCTTCTTATTGGTTTTGTTATGCGAGTCGCCGTTAACAATATAGGCGAGGACGAGGTCCTCGAGCTTCTTAGTGAGAGTGGACTCGATGTGGGCGAGCTTGGCCTTGGCGGTGTCGACGGTCTCGTGGTCAGGACGGTCGTCGAGGGCGTTGAGGACGAAGCGGGTCAGGGCGACGTCGGAGACGGCGCGGGTCATGGCGACGATGGCTTTGGGGTCGGAGAGGTGGGGCATCTAGTTGAGGAGGCCTGAGGAGGATGAGGATGGTTGCTGGGGTCATCGATCATGTGAATCGGCGATGAGAGAGAGGTGGTTCTTAAATCGGATCGAGCTTGAATATGTGAATGATGGAATCAGCGATGGTTAGGCTGAATGAATCGGATCGATCTTGGGAAGTTGGTTGAGAATTGAATGAGGGAAGGAATGAAAAGGAGGGTAGCTTGGGAATTTTGCATGTGAGAAGGTCCCACAAATCTGACAGATCAGGCGGCGTTCGGACACGTCAGCATCCAAACAGAGGAAATTGACGGAATGGTGAGGAAATGGATCAATTTGATGAAATTGGAGAGTGCGAGGACTTTTCTGATTAAATTAGAAGTACATGGACTGAACTGACGAAACCTTGAAAGTACAGGGTAGTAAACAGAATTTTTTCCTTTTCTTAAATATTGTTGTATTCTGTTGAATGTGCTATGTTAAGTGACGAACAGATAATAGAGAGCGTCATGAGAAATGATCAAGATGATGAAGTTGAAGATGATAGTTCTACTTCTACTATGGAGCCCGTTTCGTGAAAAGAAGCTCTCAAAGCAGTGATGACATAGAATAATTTTTTGTTGCAGCATGAGAAAACCATATCAGAACTTCTTACCATGTTAAGAAAAGTTAGAGTTGAGATCAAAGGTGACATCAATTTCAAGAAGAAACAAACAACGATTGAGTCATTCTTTATGAAGGCCTTATGCATATATAATTGAATCATAAACACTATGTATCAAGGAATTATTAATTTATATATTACATGCATGGGTCTATATGAATATTTAAAAATGTATTATCCTATAAATTTAGCGAATTATTTATTAATTTAGCACGTTGTGCCGAAGTCAGAACCAGCTAAAATATTATTTAATAGAGATTATTAAATTTAGCACATTTTACTGTGAATGACCACTTGATATGGCATTAATATATTGATTATATATATGTCCTCTAGCTATATATGTGAGAACATGCTAAGCCTACAAATACGGAGGCGTAGAGATGTGATCCAGAGAAATCATGAAATATTAATAGAAGATGGAAGCATAGTTGAAATCAAATATGTACCTAATTCAATTCTTGTTTGATAGTAATGATCATTGGTATGAGCATATATTAGTAGATTAGTAGCTAGTTAATGCAGCTAGTTAGCTAGGTAGAATTTGCTTATGTATATAATGTACCTTTAAGGACGGCATCATAAACTGGATGTTGGTACAAGTTTTTTTGTCATATTGGCATTCCTATACAAACTGATATGTTGTTTTAAAAAATGCTGTTAAGGGAAAATATCTTTTGGACTCAATGCTTATTTGTTTAGGAAAGGTATTCCCATGGCTTGTAACGTGGTGTAATGTAATCCTAAGTCTTCTAGGGTTTGTTATTTTATTTAATCACCATGATTCTTTCCTAATAGAAGTCTATTAGGGTTGGCGTTGCTTTTTGACAGATATATAGGATGCAGACTACACTGGCAGCCGATCAAGGAATGCAAGAATAATTGAGAGTCTTGCTTGATATTGTGTAGTGATAAAAATCCTAAACACTTGTTCCTTGGTTAAGTGTTATAGGTCAGGTGCTCATGCGTATGGAGTTACTTGTGATATGAAGAGTTGTTGTGAAGCAAGAAAAAGAAAAATCGAAGAACAATCAAGTGAAGAAGGAGTTCGAGATTGAAGACAAACTGCATATTAGTTTTGTCTATTCATTGTAGCCGCGCTAGTGCTATTTGAAGTTGTAAAGAACATATCCTTCATCATAATTCAATTGTTCTTATTTTGGGTTCTCAAGAGTAAGAGCCCCGCAGTGTTTTTAATCTAATATTTGAGATTTTCACTGCGTAACCAAAAATCTGGAGTTTGGTTCGTGATCTCTGATTTCTGCCCAGTAGGGATTGATTCGTATACTGCAATCCCCATTTTCCAGAAAACGTATTCTGTCCTTGTATTTTCACTTGGCATCAGAGCAGGTTCTAAAGCTTTTTAGTTGATCCGTGGTCAAGGATGGAACGTGAATATAACAGAGCCTCCAGTTCGATAAATTGCCCTCCTTTGTTTGATGGTGAAGATTACTCACAATGGAAGATCATGATGAGGGCTTTTCTCTACTCTCAAGATGAAAACATGTGGAATATAGTTGAGAATGGATGGGAACGCCCAACCAAGGCAGAAGAATCAAAGAAAGTAGAAGGGTCCTCTGCAAGGGTTCTCAAACCTAGGAAGGAATGGACAGAAGAGGAAGTTCGTGATAGAACTTGTGACTTTAAGGCAAGGAATTCACTATTCACAGCTTTGTCCAAGAAGGAGAGAATGAGAATTAGCCACTGTGACACAGCCAAACAAGCTTGGGATCTACTTCAGGTTACTTATGAGAGAAACAAGAAGGTTAGAGGTCAGAAGCTTCAAAGACTCGTATTGGAATTTGAGAACATGACCATGGGGGAAGATGAATCAATTGATGATTTTCACACTCCACTTCTCAATGTGACAAACCAATGTCGTAGCCTTGATGATCCATTTGAGGAGCATCGAATAGTCAAGAAATTTCTCAGGGCTCTTCCTTCAAAATTTCAAGCCAAGCAAATTGCCATAGAGGAAACTCAAGACCTGGACACCTATTCTCTTGACGAACTGATAGGTAATCTCAAAACCTTTGAGATGAGGATCAAGCCCGAGAAAAAGGTAAAAAATATTGATTTCTCTTCTGTTAAAAAGAAAGATGATGTTGATGATGATTATGTGGATTTATCGTTGTTGACAAAAGAGTTCAAAAATTTTCTGAAAAACAAAAACTCCTTTGGAAACTCTTCAAAAAAATTTCCTAACAAACCTAAATGCTTTGAGTGTGGTGGAATTGGACATCTTGCTGCCAATTGTGGCAACAAGAAGTATAACTCACATGGGAACAAGGCTTTAAAATCCACATGGAGTGATAGTGATGAAGGCTCTCAATCTGATGGTGAAGAGGTAAATCTTGCTCTTACTTCCTTTATTGATATTAATTTATCTGATGATTCTGACTTTGAAGGTGATACCCTTGATGAAGAAACAAATGAAAAATGCAAGAAATTGTATAATGCCTCTAGGATTGTTCTTCGGAAAAATTATACACTTGAAAAAGAAATTGATTCTTTAAGAGAAGAAAAAGAGAAAATTGAGCTACAATTTGAAACTTCTGTAAAAGAATGGAATGTTGAGCGTACTAACCTTGTTGATAAGATAAAAGTTTTGCAGGATGAGGTTAAGTCTGAAGTTGGGAACAAGGAACATGGTGATCTCATTAATAAAATTAAAGTTTTGCAGGTTGAAGTCAAGGCTCAATCCACTTTAAATGTTTCACTAACCCTTGAAAATGAGAAATTGCAGGATGAGTTGCTTAAAGTCAAGGAAAGCTTCAACAAGTTCTCCATAGGGTCTGAAAAGGTCTCCAAGATGATAGGATTTGGTAAAACTCACGGCAACAAAGAAGGGTTAGGGTTTGAAGGTGAGTTGTGCAAGCCTTTGACCTTTGTAAAAGGTGTGGAAGGTGAAAATTCGTTGGGTCAATCACATGCTTCAGAAGACATTGATTCTGGTCCCAAATTGCCCAAAAGACCAGAACGTAAATTGGACCTTCAAACCTATAAAAAGGTTGCTCAGGTAAGTCCTGACAAACTTTGTCAGCCCAGGTATGTTCACAACTCCAAAAACTTTGTTCCTACTTGTCATTATTGTGGAAAATTAGGACACATACGTCCTAGGTGCAATATGCTTCGCAGGGCTGCTCAAAATCAGAGGAAAACGTTGAGAATTAAGTCACATGCCTCGTTGCAAGCTGAGTTGAAAGAGGGTCTGAATCTGATCGCCAGGATTGCAAAGCTGGCTTCAATCCCCGTGGATCTGGAAACAAAAACAAAGCAGAAGCAAATCTGGATTAAAAAATGTTCAAATAATCGTTTTTCTACTCATATGGATAATCGTGATAATATGGTTGAGCATGCTTTTGTTCCTACTGATCACAAATTGGCTAATTCGTTTACTAGGCCTTTAGACATAACTCAATTTGAATCACTTAGAAGCACCGTGGTGGATGCTCTAAGTATTGATACTCTCACTTCATTTGATCCATTTTGCATGCATTCATGGTGTATGTCTTCATGATAGTATAGGTGCATTTTCTTTACGTTTCTGCATTGTTAGGTTCAGTTTCTGGAAATTTAGGATTGAAAAATAGTGGTTTGTATCCCCGAGTGTCTGACAGATTATTTTGAACTTAGATTGACAAGGGCCATACTCTTTTCTTTAAATCTGTGTGCAATAAGGTGCCTAGCACGTTGTGAACTTGTACTTACGTCACTCACTCTGTAACATATTCTCTACAATCTTAAAACCTCACATGCACACATACTCTAAGTGGTGGTAAGTCTTATTTGATTGTTGGCTTGTTCTCATTGCTCATGTACGAAATTACTCTTGTTGGTTGCTCCTTGATATAAAAGCAAAAAAAAAATGTAGTTGGTTAATGGAGCATGGCCAGGTTATTCCCAAAGTAAACAGGCCTCGGTCGTGACGAACGATATGAGGATTGGGAAGAAACGGGAATGGTTTGGTCACCCCGGTGGATTGTGAAACTATTGACTCGAGTAGATGTGCTCTTTGGGATGTCCTTGTTACATCTAGTACCCTAAAGTCATCTGACTTGGGAGCTGCTAGCATAATACTCGTTACAAGGGTCGTAGTCTTCTTGAGCAAAAATGTTACTTTGTGTGAAAGGCCAAAAGAAAAATTCAAAATCTTGCCCACACGGTGTTATAAGGGGGAATAAAGTTTATGTGCTTAAATGTGTTTCGTATGTGAGCCTTGCTTTTCAGGTTTCCACAAATATTACATACCCCATCTTGAGATATGTTCACTCTTCACAACAAGAGATATAGAATACTCGATCATCCTCTATCTTACTTTGTGATTGTCGGAATAAATTCACTCGTGTGAACTTATTTTGTTGCACTCTTGTTTATGGTTAAGTGGTATTGCTCTTGTTGGAAAAGCTATGCGAATTAAATCTGTTCTTAGCATTTGGATACAAACCCACTCATTGTGTGTTTGCATTTCATTCTTGCATCTTTCATAACATGATCACACTTAGGGGGAGTATTAATACTTTGCCTATCTTCCTCTGATTGATTCGACTTGGGCTAGTGTCTACTGTGCCTCATCTATGTGTGATCCTCCTTCTACATGGCTTCCGCTACATAAGTTACCTTTGTCATTCCTATTCAAAAAGGGGGAGAAAGCAGATTCATAACTGTGATAACGATATTCAATCTTATGCATTTTAACTAATGTGTGATAAAGTTTCAGGAATGAATGAATGAAGAGTTGTGATGTTTCTCAAGTACTTGTTGAGGGGGAGTTTACATACGGTAAAGTTGTTTTGTATAGGAATGCCAAAGGGGGAGATTGTTGGTACAAGTTTTTTTGTCATATTGGCATTCCTATACAAACTGATATGTTGTTTTAAAAAATGCTGTTAAGGGAAAATATCTTTTGGACTCAATGCTTATTTGTTTAGGAAAGGTATTCCCATGGCTTGTAACGTGGTGTAATGTAATCCTAAGTCTTCTAGGGTTTGTTATTTTATTTAATCACCATGATTCTTTCCTAATAGAAGTCTATTAGGGTTGGCGTTGCTTTTTGACAGATATATAGGATGCAGACTACACTGGCAGCCGATCAAGGAATGCAAGAATAATTGAGAGTCTTGCTTGATATTGTGTAGTGATAAAAATCCTAAACACTTGTTCCTTGGTTAAGTGTTATAGGTCAAGTGCTCATGCGTATGGAGTTACTTGTGATATGAAGAGTTGTTGTGAAGCAAGAAAAAGAAAAATCGAAGAACAATCAAGTGAAGAAGGAGTTCGAGATTGAAGACAAACTGCATATTAGTTTTGTCTATTCATTGTAGCCGCGCTAGTGCTATTTGAAGTTGTAAAGAACATATCCTTCATCATAATTCAATTGTTCTTATTTTGGGTTCTCAAGAGTAAGAGCCCCGCAGTGTTTTTAATCTAATATTTGAGATTTTCACTGCGTAACCAAAAATCTGGAGTTTGGTTCGTGATCTCTGATTTCTGCCCAGTAGGGATTGATTCGTATACTGCAATCCCCATTTTCCAGAAAACGTATTCTGTCCTTGTATTTTCACTGGAGGAAGCTGTGACAGAAAGATGACAGTGGAACAGAGTGTGTTAATTATAGAGTCATAACCGGCAAGTATTATACCCCACAACTTTTCGGCAATGTCCGCTTCCGTCATCTCTTGTCCATCGCTATATGTCTCCATGAGCCAGCTAGCCATTAGATCTTGTGGTGCATTCGCTAATTGTTCACGATCAATCAAAGTCAGATTCATGAGATCTATCTTCCTCTGCACAACCATACTCTCAATTTCCTCCTTCATTTTCTTAGATGCTCTGATGGCTCTGTTGAAGTCGGTGCCCGGCAGATCCACTGGCAATGAAACGAGCCCCGCATTTATATGCCGAATGGGTTTCTCTAGCTTGGCAATCACTTGTGGATCCTCGATGTTTAAGAAGAGTCTACAAGATAATGCTAAGGTATACTTCTTTGCTAGTGCGTGAAACATGATCACTTGTTTTTGATCCAGCGAGGACCAATGCTTATCGAAATGGTGTTTGGTGACCTGATCCATGATGCCTATATGCTTTCGGACAGCGTCAGGCTTGAGAAATGTAGACCTGCGCGCATTCGGATGGTCTCTTTGGAGAAGTCTGCTTTGTCGGTGTTTGGAAACATCTTTTTGAAGTTAGCAGGCCACCAGGACTTGACCAGATTGTTCTCATTTGAAAACAGGAATTTGTTTCCAGCAGCGGTGCACAGCATGGCCATAGTTTCGCCAAGCAACGATGTCTTGAACACCTTGCACGAGCCTGCTGTTGCTGCAGCTGATGATAATGAGACATTGGAGTACTTTTTCCTTCGGTCTGCTACAAACTTTTCAGGGACACCGTTTCTGGCTGTGCGTAGATACTCGAAGGTTTCGCCAATGATGGGCCAACCTGTGCTTCCTGGTGGCAGTTGATAAACTGTTACTTGTTGCCTAGGGCTTGGAATAATTTTACAGAAGATATAGTAGAGAGAAGCAAAAAAGAGAACTAGCAGGGAAATGAAGAACGTAGTAGTTTCCATGGCCTATAGATCTAATCGAGTAGGATAGAGGACTTGTTCAGGTCAAGGCAAGCATGCAAGCTGATTCATTCAGGTTTCATATTATCTTATATATATATATAGACTTGTAATGAACCGGATTTTGATCCATATCCAATCCGGATCGGATCCAGATTCAATCTAAACTCGTTGATCTGTTAATGGAACAAATCCGTTTATCCGTTTATTTAACGGATCAAATATGGATTTAGGTCTGATTTGTTAATAATCCGATCCCTTTTGTAATAATTAAATATTATTTTTATATCAATAAAATATTATTTTTCAAAATACTATATATAAAATATTATGAATACTTATTAGTTTTATATAAAAAATAAATATACATATTTATGGCAAAATTTTTGCGAAAACCTAAAGGACGTAGTATTCTTAATTAAGTTTCCAATATGGGAATATAGGATAATTAAGGATATATATTGTCAATATTGAGAATATGGGAATATGAAGTTGAAGCTTAAAGCCTATGTTTTTTTTTTTTTTTTCTTCTCTTATCAATGAAGTATTGCTTTGAAAATTTAGTATTTTGGTTACTTTAGTTTATCATTTAAGGAATATTTTGGTTATATAATTTAATTTTTGGTGATACTCTTCATTTTGTTTTAATATTTTATTAATATTTGTTAAAGTATCATAATAACAATTTAATATTATTATTTAAAATCTAAAAATATTCGTTATTATAAATGAATCAGATTAGCGGATTGAGTATCTGTTAATCAATGGATTTTAATGAACTATCAACAATCCATTAGGTTAATAGATCAAGTCAGGTTGAAATTTTTTATTATTAAACAAATTCATATTTAAATCAATCAATTCCAAATCCGATCCATTTACAGATCTAATCTTATAGACTATAGCTAGCTCCCTCTATCTAGTACTCCCTAGCTAGCTGGTCTGAGTTGACTATAATAATTATCAAGTACTGATCCCACATGAAATTTGGCCACTCCAATACTTAATTAATCACACTTAACACACTGCACATATTATATACTCACAATATATAATCTTAGTGCTTATAATTAGTGCGGTCAACCAAACCAAACAAACTGTGAAACTGAATACAAATTACAGATACGTGTTCAGTCTGCCACACACGTTTACACATATAGAAGAGATCGGGTAACTAGGGGAGCTAACAGTCCTGGCTCAACAACTCCAATAAACTGAAGACTGCACTAACCTAGCTAGTAATTACTATAATTAATGTAATGAAACAAAATTAATTACTACAATAGCGAGGGTAACAGGTATAATTCGTACTCTTTTGGTCTGTGATAGATTGGAAATTATTCTATGTACCGACGGTGTAAATGACCCAACCCTTATAAAATAATCTCAACCCTTGATATTTATTATCAACTTTATTTTTAATAAACAAAAAGTGTATTTAATGCAATCTAACCATTCATTTATGTTGGTGCAAGTGCACGGCGGTGCTCTGAATAATCTCTCGTGATAGATTGGAAATTATTCTATGCATGCAATCTAACCATTCATTTATGTTGGTGCAAGTGCACGGCGGTGCTCTGAATAATCTCTCGTGATAGATCAATCATAACGGTGACGATTGATGAGTAAAAAGGCGAATTAGAAGTCCTTTGGTAGGATTGTAGGAACAACAACTGGGTTCGATCATAATCATTCTTCATGGCATGGCTTCATGCAAGTTTTATATTATATTTACTCTGTATTGCTTTTAATTTAAACTGCTTATAACCTTTTTCAAACGCAATCTATATTATATTTACAAATAGTCAAAATTGTCTTTTTCGATGGATGCAGACACTCGAGCTGACTGGCAATCATTATTTAAGGTTTCCGTTCTGCCACATTGACCAGGCAAGCTGCTAGAATGATTGACAATTTTCTAATGACAATTATACAGAAATGTCAAGCCGACTTTGTTTACGGTTACAGTACTAGGTAGATGATTAAAATAATATAATTAAGCAATGCTGACATTGCCTGACCAAAAGAAAAATTAATCAAGTAAAAAATGATGCAGTGGGTTGTGGACAAACACACTTTCCCTTTCAAATCTGCTCCATCCAGCCTCCCATCTCCACTCCCACCATGCTCTTTCCTCTCCCTCCTTGCCCTCTTTCGTTTCTTTTCTCATCTCTTCACCCTCTCTGTGTTGTTGTTGTTCCTTGAACATCATCCAAATATGTCTTTTTGTCCTGTTGCCTCTGTCGATTTACCTTTCTCATCTACAGCCACTATCCCGGCTCTTCGGAGCGTTTCCCTTGCTCTTCGGAGCGTTTACCTTCGATACACGAAGGAGTTCACCGCGCAATTACTTATGGTATTTGCGGATCTCATCATCCCATGGTTCCTTGGTACTTTCTCGGTGGTTGCTTATCTCCGGCTAGGGCTGCACACGGATTGGGTTGGATCGGTTTTGACTCTAAACCGTTTCTATACTAAAGTAAGCGGTTTAAGCATTTTGGACAACCGGTCATTAAAAAAAAAAGTTTAACCCGATCCAATCCAATCCAGTTAAAGATGGTCTGGTTTGGTCGGTTAGGCGGTTTTAACCTATATTATATTAACATACTATTTATGAAAAAAATTCTAGTAAAATTCAATCTAAATAATAAAAATTATATTAAATAAGCGTAATCTAAATTTAAAATACAATAATCAAATCCAAAACCAATATTCAAAAACCAAAATCTAGAATAGATTCATAAGTCACTCTTTGATGGCTGAGCTATAAATACTAGCTTAATAAGTTAATATGGTAGTATTAAAGGTTGGAGAATGAGAGATTGAGATATGTGATATGAGAGGATCAAATTAATCGTAGCGATTATATATGAGACTTCTAGGCCTTTGGGCATTGGATTCGATATGGTAGTATATCATTTGAGAATAAAGTTATAATTGGATATTTAGAACTTACTGAGAATAACTGGACAAATGAATATATATATATATAAATTTAAAACTTTTTCTTATTACATTTCAAACATACTGATCGGTTCAGGTTCCGCGGTTTAAGCAAAAGAGAAACCAAACCAACCCAATTCATAAATGGTTTGGTTCGGTATTGAACCGACTTTCAATTTTTAAAGTTAAAAACCTTAACCAAACCATATTTACCGGTCGGTTTTGATCGGTTTGGCCGGTTTGTTCCGTGTTTTGCACACCCTTATCTCCGGCTATTCGGTGACAATTGGAGGGATGCTTTTGGTACAGCTCGGCGGGAGCTTTGGGTCTCTATGGCATGTTTTGGTTGCTGGTTTCTTGGGTTTGTTTGTGTCCTTGTTCAATGCCTTTTCCGCATTGTGGATGTTGGATCTGGGTATGCTATTGTATTGGAGCTCCTGTGTTGTTTGTGTTCGTTTTTCTCAGTTTTATTTGGTTTAGTTCGGACGGGCCTCTGCTGTTACGTCCCGAACCCAAATTCATCCGTTTACTGGTCATTAGGACGGTAAATGACATTTACTTTCACTTTTACTGTCGTTTCAGCACTTTTAGTGGCCCTAAAAGTTGACTTTTAGTTCGGGTCAGAATTTGAGAAAAGTTTCTTCACAAAAGTTGTAGAGGATGTTAAACCGAGCGCGTGCATATGTGGTTCGTAAAAATCGGAGCTCTTATGCGAAAGTTATAGGCGAAAAAAAGAAAGTTACTGTTCAAGGTAAGTTTCTATATAAAGGGAAAATCACTGTGGTAAGTTTCCAATTTTGGAAACTTACCGGGCTCTCTCTCTCTCTTCTCCCCCGATCCCTTCTCCTCCGGTTCGGGGGATTTTTGAATTTCCGGCCTAATTTCCGATTCCGGCCACCTGACGGCATGCCACTGGTCATTCTGGGACCGCCTCTTCCTTCCCTACACGCTGGTACCCTGGGCTTTCGACAATTTGGCCGAAAAACCTCGATTCGAAGCAAATTCTCCTCCGGGTGCAATTTTGGTTTTTCCGGCGATTCCGCCGTTTCCGGCCGTCTCCGACCACCAAACTTGGATTGAAGGAGCGCCTTGAGCCGGCGAACGTTTCCCCTAAGGCCTCTTGCTCCGATTTGCATCGTGGAGGCCGAATCGACGAAGAACATCCTTGGGTCCGAAGCTTGATTTCTGGGTTTTCTTCATCGGCTTAATTCGAGCTCTTAAAGGTAAAATTGGAACTTGTTGTGGTTGAATGAATGGTTGGGTTTGTTGAGTAGAAGCTACTGTCCAAATTTGGTGGCCATCGGAGGTGGTGGCCGCCGGCGCGTGGGCCCCACTCGCCGCCACTGTGGGTGGCGCGTAGGGCTGACATTTAATTCCAATTTTTTAGCCCATTAAATCCTATAATTTGAGTAGAGCTTGTTTATGAAGTTTGGTAATTTTTGGAGGAATTTGGAATTGTTTGTGAATTTTCAAAGTGTGGAGTTTCGGTTGTTAATTTGTGGGAATCCGACCTTCGGATTTCCCTTATTCCGTCATGGAATACCTTAATCGACGGATTGATATAAATGGTGAAGTTTGGCTTGAATTCGAAAGGAGTTGGAGTTGCTAGTTTACGTGGGGTTTTCGGGATTCAATATAGAATCGTATTGTTTTATTGAATTGTTGTTTACAGAATACAATTGTGTACAGGACGAGATACTGACTCATCGCTCGACGAGGATCCTTACGCTTGGATACCACGCTAGCCGTATACTGTGAGTGAACGTTTGTTTTTGAATATTGATGCATGCATTTATTTTTCGAATTAATGTTTTATTAATTATCATATTATTTTAGTTTCGGATATGATTTCGGTTTTGGAATATTGCTTGGATTTTCCATCATGATTTTTGGAATGTGAGTTTTATTCGCTCGGATTTGAACTTGTGATTTAAGTGATTTTCGACGAATTATTTTTCCGAGGTGATTTCCGGAATCTATTAATATATTTTATTCGTCGATATTGAGATTTCTGGAATATTTTTCGAAATGGGATTTCGATGGAATTATATTTCTTGTTATTTATTGACTTTTGATTTTGGCATTGGGAATGCCTTATTGTTAATCTAGTTATTCTTTTAGCGTGTGGGACACGCTGTTGCTTTATACGACTTTTACGAGAATTTCGGGGTACGATTGGGAATCGTACCCGTGTTTTCTTTATTCGCGGGACTTATGGGGAAGCCTTACTGATTTTCGATTTTTCGTATGGTTTTTACCCGCCATACCTGGGTCGTCATATTTATTGCTAGCTAGCCTATTAGTACTCCTCCCTGCTTACTATGTGTTTGTGGGTGAGTAAGAGCAGAGCATGGGATGCTCCAGAGTGTGGGACACTCCGACCCGAGCCTGGGAGGCTCCATTCTTTCGTATGGTGAAATTTCTTCCCCATATTTTATCGTTGCTTGACTAGCGGAGCTAGTCTGATTTTCATTATAGCCAGCGGGGCTGGTCTTACCTTCTTGAGAAATGATATTTCGATTTTACAATATATTTGTTTTTCGAATCTTGTGGCTAGTGAGGCTAGTCGGTTTACCGTTTTGAGATTCTTAGATTTAAAGCTAAATGTGTTTTCTAATCGTTGCATGCATCGGGTTTTAAGTGATTAAATGCGGGAAAGTATAAACTCTTTATTTTGCAATTGCTTATTTTTGTCCACTCACGCTAACGTTTTTATATACTTTTCCCCTGGGCCCTTCGTTTTCAAATGCCCAGTCTGCAGAGTAGCTGGTTCGGCATAGTACGATTCGGGGCATAGCATCTGCTGCTGTTGTTTCATTGTAGGTTAACTGTTGGACCTACCTGTATTGTTATTTTCTTCTTCCTCTTATAGATTGCTCTGATAACCTGTGAGGGATAAATAATGTAAAGGTTGGAAGTTACTTTGATGTAATTAAGAATATGTTATTTTCGGATTTTAGTTACTTATTGTGAAGTTGTTGGATTTTGGGGAGCAGGGTGGCTCCAGAAGATTATGGATGATTTGTTAGAAGTGTGATTGTAATTCTACAGGTTTTGGGTAGTCCATTTTAGGGGTGACTATGCCAAATTTTTGGTAGAGTTATTCCTAAGGTGGGCCCCACAGGGTCACCTCGGATTTCAGGGTGAAATTCGGGGCAGGTCCTGTCATCTGCTGCCCTCTCTCTGTAATCTTGTTGGTTGTTTAATGAAGTTGTTTCCCTTGCCAAAAAAAAAAAAAAAAACAATCGGTGACTAATTTATTGGATAAGTATCTGCTACCTAGTTATGCAATCTAAAGATTGTAATATCTGTGATATTTTTGACATATTCTCAAATATCTATTATTTTTGGAGACCGATATATTGTAGGAAATTTTTTTTTTATCTTTCATTGTTTTGGGTAAAGCTATAGTATGTTAACATTTCTCATACATCAACTATTTTTACCACTTTAAGGACTCATGTTACCACTTTAAGGACTAATATTACTATTTTGAGGACTCATATGGTAAACTAAGAAAATTTACCAATTTAAGGACTCATGTTATCACTTTGAGGACTAATATTACTATTTTGAGGACTCATGTGGTAACTAAGAAAATTTATCACTTTAAGGACTCATGTTACCACTTTGAGGACTAATATTACTATTTTGAGGACTCAAATTACCACTTTTAAGGCAATTGTATGCATGTCATACGTTAACATTTTGTAGAATTTTCCCATTGTTTTTATGAAATTTCTCTGATATCATCAAATATTCTCGAAATTTCTATTTGGGATATATTCCGAATAAAATAAAATAAAATACATGTAAAATCTGATGGAAAAAAAAATAGAAAAGAAACTCAATTATTCAAACAGAAACATATATTATGAATATGGAGGTTATGTCAGAGTGTAAAATTTTAACAACGATTTCTAGTTAGGATATGGCCTAATAATGAGGAAAATTAACATGTTTGGGAAAAATATCTCAAAGTGAAACCTTTGAAGGCAGATTTGGGTGTAGCGAAATTCTTTCAAGGTGAATCTGAGTGAGGAAAAATCCCTTCAAGCCTGGGTTGGGTGAGCCTCCCAGCTAGGCTGGGTTCCAAACCCCTTTAAAAAAAAAAAATCCCTTCAAGGCTATTCTAGGTGAGAAGTAATTCATTAAATGCAAATCTGTGTGAGTAGAGATCTCCTCATTGCGAATCTAGCTGAGGAGAAATTCCCTTAAGGCCAATATGGGTGAAGAGAAATACCCTCAAGGTGATTCTGGGTGAGAAGTAATTCTCTAAATTCAAATATATGTGAGAAGAGATCTCCTCAAGTCGAATATATATCGGTGGGGAGAAATCTTCTCAAAGAGAATCTGGGTTGATGTAGGACGAGAATGGGCCCGGTTTAGCTGGAAAACCATAAAAGTAAAGAAGTGGCGGAGAATCAAGAAGAGTGACTGGAAAATAGGTGACTCACACGTAATGAGGTTACTAGCCGCTGGAATATTCAAGAAGATTTGGTTTTAGATTTTTCGGGCGTCCTACGTCATGGGTGAGGAGTATTCCCTTCTAGAGAAATCCGAGTAAGGAGTGAAATTTAGGTGAAAATTTCTAGGCTTGGGCTCGGGTCGGGCCGGGCCCGGAATTTGGTAAAACCGAGACTGAGCCCGAAACAATCGGTTCGGGCTTTTTCGAAAATGGAAACCGACAGAAACCGATCCCAAACGGGCCGGTTCGGGCTTCGGGCTTTTTGGGCCCAATATGCAAAATACATAAAATTCGGTAAGAGGCGAGGTTTGAACCCCCGACCTTTGACACGAAACCCTTGCTCCCAACCACTAGAGCACGAGACGCTCTCAATATATTATGTACAAAGCTTATATTTATTTCATCCTAGGCTGTAGAAGTAAAACAAAATAGAACCTAGAACCCTCTTTTACTTTCTATACTCTCTTTCTTTTCTAGTTGTTTTCTTCGACAGTTCAACACTTCTTCTTCAGTTCTTCTTCTTCTTCTTCTGCAATTCTACTTCATATCTTTTTTTTCTTTTTTTTTTCCTTTTTTCTTCCTTCCCAATCCCCATTATGCAGTTCTCTGTTTACCAATTAGTAGGCAATTACCATATATTCATCAAATCAACATCTTGCGTCTGGGAAGCATGAGGTCTGTGTTGGATCTGGAATTCCTTCTGGCAAAAAAAATTATGGGTTTCTTCTGAAATTCTGCTTTCCAACAAAAGCCCAAATTTGATTTCTTTGTTTCACTTGGTTTATGGGTGTTTACTGAAATTCTGCTTCTTCATATGTGGAGACTAGGGACTCCGGTATTGCTTTGGTTGCTTTAGGAGCCACTGCAAATTTGAGTATGGAGGAGGAGGAGGATCGGAGTTGGCTTGGGAGGAGAGTTTTGAGAGGTTGAGATGGTTTCGAGAGGCTGAGATGGAGGGGAAAGGTTTAGGAGGAGGAGGAGCTAGCTTGGGAGGAGATGGTTTCACTGAGATGGAGGAGAAATCGGGTCGGGTCGGGCTTTCGGTCTCTGAATATTTGAAGCCCGAGACCGAACTGAAAATACACATTCAGGTCGGGCTTTGCACCGAACCGAGATTTTCCATACTAAAACCGAACCGAATCAGGCTTTTTTACTCGGTCCGGGTCGGGTCTTCAGTCTTTCGGGTCCGGACGCCCACCCCTAAAAATTTCCTAAAGATGAATCTGGGCGAGGAGAATTCATGATGAAGCAATTTCAGCAAAAGAAAACAAACTTGGTGCAGGCATGTAATTTTTTTATTTTTAAGAGAAAATGAAATTACAACACAAAACCCCTTGGACAACCATGGTTTGTAAGGCGGACGAGGCCGCAGTCGAAATAGAATTGAACCAAATTTTAAGATTGGAGAGAGAGTGTGTCACGCCCCGATTTTCAAGTACACTAATAAACAATTAGCAAAACACAAATACACTAGGTGTGATGGTTCAGACATCAACACTAAATACCGGTGAACATTTTTCTTTTTAAAACAAGTATGCAAGATGCCCTGAACCCCAAATGTCAATATAGACTCATTCTTTAGAGTCACATATTAAATTACAATGAGTTTACAAATTAAACTGATCAACAATTCAATAAGTAAACACACCCACCAAACTCACTACACAGCGGAAGACTAAAACCATAAGTACACTTCTATGTCCAAGCTACAACAGCAACAAAGCCTCGGCTTCGACGACGGTTACACAGACCTGCACAATAACTCCTATAATAGTGCACCGGGTTGAAATAACAAATCCGGTAAGCTTTTGCAAGCTCGTGTGAGTAAACTCAAACAACCACAAAATGACCTTTTCGACTCACAAATCAACACAATGATTATTTCCCAAATCAAAATCTTTTTCTTTTTAAGGAAAATACAAGTCAGCACCTAACAAACAACAAATCCAAGAAATCACTTTTTTTTTCCCTTTCTACAGGAAGCATTTATCACTACAATAACATGATAAAACATTTCTCAACTCACTACAAGTCTCAACCACAATTGAACCCACAATTTAAACTAAATAAAACCAATAATCCCTGCATAGAAAATTAGTCTAGGAGATCACCAAAAAACACACAATCCAAAATCATAGTAATCCCTGCATATAGTTTAGTTCAGGAAACTACATTAAAATCATTAAATATAAATCACAATAATCCCTGCATATAGTTTAGTTTAGTTCAAGAGACTACATTAAAATCAATAAATAAAAATCACAATAATCCCTGCGTATAGTTCAGTTCAGGACATTACATTAAAATCAAACAATTCAATAAAACAAGAATCAAAGAAGACAACCAAACAACTCACGCTAAAGCCAAGAAATCACCCTTTCAACTCTAGTGAACACACACTTTTTAAATACAAAACCCATGTCCCTTTTGGACAATAACAGAAAGAATACACACTCGAAACTCTCTTTTAAAAACGTGTATGTTGCCCCACAATTCAAAGTACTCTTTACAATAATAATCAGTCTCTCAATTTAAAACCAAATCAAAACAATATAATTGATTGCAACAAAATATTGTTTTCATAACTCAAATCCAATCTCAAAAACAATATAGAAATCAATTTCATAATATTGTTTTCACACCTTAATACCTAGCGCAAAATGACACATACAACTCTCAAATAAGAAAAGTCAATAATAAAATTATTTCCATTCAAGACTCATTCATTTTCTTAAAAAAATGAAATCACAACAATAGCATGATCGAAATCACAAAACATACTAATTCTACCTCATTACACAAAACTGTACCAATAAATATATTTCACGTATACACACACACATGATAGCTAAATTTATAAGCTATTGATTTTCCTTATTCACACTTAAGATGGTCAATTGTAGCGAGGGTAAACAAGGGTCTTTCCCGCAGAAGACTATAGTTCTAACTACTAAAAACAATGTCACAAAAGTGACCACTGTTCCTAGCGAACAGCAGTTGAAAATCTAACTAAAAAACTAACCTACACTATTCATAAAAATATGATAATATACAGAAATATACTAAACACACAGACGGTCCAGTACACAAAATTTGGTGATTTTTGGGTGTCGTTTACTGTATAAAATAATTACCAAAATATAGAGGACAGAAAGTAACGAAAGCAGATTTTGAGATGGGTTTTGAAATCAATGAGAATAAAGCTAGCTAGGGAAGATGCATCCACCCCCGACAATCACACACAAGATAATTTGTTCAATCCTAATTCAATTAATCTAGATGAAGATGCTCAGGTTGGCTCGGTATGCTTGAACACAACCTATTACCCTTTCTTACTTCGTACGCTAGGCAGGAAGTGCTCTACACCTAGACTATTCCCAAGCAATGCAACCTAAATGTATGGTTATTAGATTAAACATGCAGAGATCATTAAGGTCTAAAAGAGTTTGAGACATCACTAGGCATCGCAATAAACTTAGCGCCTTGCTAAACCTAGGACTTTGTTTACTTGATAGTGAAAACTAACAATTGCTTCTCTAGAAGGTTTGAGGAGTCCAACTATTGACACAGGCATCATATCAAACAATCAAAGCGGTAGAATCCTAACATGCATACTAAGCGTGCACTCAAAGCATACAAGCAAGCATTCATCAATGTAAAAGTAGTAAACAAAAGTCTCATATTGAATTAAAAGAAAATAACATCAAAGGTCAAATCATCTTGTAGTTCATATCTAGGGGCTTCAAGCAGCCCCCTAACTAATAAAAACTAGTTAAACATAGAAGAAATAAAACTAACTAAAGAAGGAGAGGAAGAGAGAGAGAGAGAGAGAGAGAGAGAGAGAGAGAGAGAGAGAGCTGCTGCAGATTGATCTCCTTTTATATGCTTAGAGGTTGCCTTCATCTTTCTTGTTGTGTAGGAAATCCATGCCAAAACCTAAAAAAATTAGGGCTTACGTGCTTAGGTGGAGTTTTCCTATTGGCTCTTGAACTTGATGACTTATTCCAACCATTCACATCATGACATTTGTCCATATTAAGCTGAAATATGAAGCACACACTTGTCCTCGGGCTTCTCGGTGTGATTTGGGCTTCAAAACATAAATTCCCGTCCAACCTCAAATTCACGCCCTGCCTGACCTTTTTGTACTAAATCAGCCATAACTTCTTCTAGAAAAATGATATTGATGAGCCGTAAAAAGATCTAGAAACTAGACGTCTGAGGCTTTCCATCGATATAAAAATCAACATCTGGATAGTTGTGAGCTGGTCTCAGTGATCTGTCGAATTTGACTGATCTGCACAAGCAGATTTGCCGATTTTGCCTTTCAATCCCTCTTTTACTTCTTTTCTCCTTCTTTGCTCCAAGATACCTATAAGACAAATAAACAACGTAAATAATGAGAAAATACACTAAACTAACAAAGAAAGTATAGAGATTAACGTTATTAATATCGCATAATTATGCTCCTATCAACACACACACACACACACACACACGCGCGCGCGTAGTCATCCGCTCAGAAATGCTCTTAATACAAACTATAGTTCACAAATATAAAACCCATGAAAAATTATTTTTATAATAAAACTTTATTTTTAACTTAGCTATGAACCGTAGACGATCACGTTCATATAATTTAAAACAAATACTTATTTCTAAAAAAGATTTCACAATTTAACAAATAATTCCGAATAATAAAGTAACTCCGTTCATTAATGGACCTTGTGAGATTTACTCACCTCTAAATCCTGCTACGTCTTCACACGCCACACGAGATAACACAATCACAACAATCCGTCCAAAAATACTTCGTCACGTACCTAGTCACATCAAGGTCACATTTTGATACCACTTGAGATACGAAAGCATCTAAGTTCGAAACATGTGAACTAAATCCCGAATACTAAATTAATCAAGACGAAGCATCATCCGAGCCCAAAGTCTTTGGAACACTCCTAGGGTCAGATTGCCCAAACAAACGGATGATCCAACGGTCGGATTCTCACGGATTGAAAACCGAGATAATCGAAACCACTAAAAACCCTAACATGCTCATACGATCTCCAAATGCTACAAATCATATATCAAAATGCTCGTATCGACAAGTGGATGATACCAGAGGAAACATAAGCACAAAGATTGGCCAAACGCGTTGCTATTAATGGCTGTGCATGGGCTCCACCCACCACCGGGTCAACCTTAAAACTAGGTTGATCCAACCGTCCAGAATGTAGATATTGATGAGAGGAACAACTTTCATAGCTAGAGCTAAGGCCAATTTAGCTTAGATTGGTCGGGATGCCGCTGGAAGCTCAAACCTTCAAATCGGGATTCCGTTCACGACACTTTAAATCAAGCTTCAAGACGACCATGGATCGAAAGAGGATGAAGAGAGCTTCAAAAAACATGTAGTTTCATGCCCCGCCATGGCCCGAGGAGGGAGAACTAAACAGGTCAGCACCGCCACCACTTCGTGCCTTTGATCCGCTGCATACGGTGCTTTCCGAAGGAAGTCGCTGCCATGGTAGGAAGAGGATGACCAGACGAATCGGTCTCGGCAAGGTCCGCCGCCATAGGACCCTGGAAAAGCGAAATAGATCAGGGTCGGGTCAGTGATCCTCGACCAGGTCGGGGTTTGGGGGAGAGAGAGACAGAGAGAGAGGGAGAGATCTTTTGGAAAATCTCTAAAAATGGAAAGTGAACCCAATTTTTCCAAAAATTTCAATTTATACTAAAATTTCTAAAAATGGAAATAACTTCCGATGACTATAACTTCTTCCTGCGATCTCCGATTTTCGAGTGTCGCATGTCCACGAACTCGTATTGACACGCTTTACTATTTTTGTGAAGGAAGTTTTAGGATAAATGATTCACACGTAATTTACGTGTGTTTCTAACCTTAATTACCTTGAAATTAGTGAATACTCAAGCATTATTTTGTAGTATTACTTTGTTTTCTTCATTTGTAGGAAATTATGGTCAAGAGAGGGAAAATGTCACACCCCTGATTTTTAACACATAAAAATCGATATATAATCTCATAATTATACATGCGTGATCGTTTAGCCATCAATACAAAAACCTGGAAACTTTTTCCCTTTAAACCAAGTACATACTGATGCCCTGAACCCTCAAACTCAATATACACTCGCTCCACAGAGTTATATCTTACACAAACTTACGAATTAAATTGTCAACAACAAAATAAAACGTAAATGCTCCTCAGAGCTCACTACAACGGAAGTCTTTATAACGGTAAAGTCACAAAATTGACTTCCTACCGTAATGCTACCAGCACGCCACCTCAGGTTCAGCCACGATTATCCTGACCTGCAGAAATAACCCCTACACCATTTGAATGATGTACCGGGTTGCCACACAACAAACCCGGTAAGCTTTTGCAAGCCCGTATGAGTAACTCAAAACCACACATGCACAACTCGCCCAACGAGGAAACTCATCAACTCGTAAAAAGGAACACACACCTTGTTTTCCCAAACAACACATTCTTTTCCCAAAAGAAAACAACTCAAATCACCCCGTGACGGAATCATATTAATTGAAACTCTGACAATTAAATATGATACACAAGTCCTCTCCGAACATTTAAAAGAAAGCATCCCCGAAACTCCTTAAAAAAAACATGTACTCATGAGCATCAGATAGCTCCCCGCTACCCCCCATGATGTACCAACAACGGACTAGAGCTCTAACTGATCGTATCCACTCACCTGGCCAAAGGTGTGAAGTCCCGATCGTCAGACAGATCACCACACAGGTCACCACAGATCATCACATATATCACTACACATATCATCACACAGATCACTACACAGATCATCACACAGATCATCACATAGATCACCACACGGATCACTCCCAGCAACCCCGAATCCTCAGACCTCCCCAGGTCGTCAGATCAAAACATTAAACAACCCACACAAATCTTGACACTTCCCAAACAATAGGAATTCCCAATTCCTAACACATTGTCTCCCGAAAGTCAAGCCTCAAGCAATAGAATGGAACCCATCAACTCACAAGAATATACATATACACACGTGGTCATTCACTCAGGAATGCCACTAATACCAACAATAGTTTGCAGTTAACTAAATAACTCTCAAGACAATATGGTAAATCCGTTCGTGAATGAACATCGTGAGATTACTCACCTCGAAACTCCCGCTGCGTCTTCAATACAGAACAAGGCAGCCACACCACAAAACAACCGTCCAAGGATACCTCGTCAAGTACCTAATCACATACGGTTTCAACTTAGCAACAATCCACAAACGATTTAAGTCCGAAACCCCTGTTTTGAACTAAAATCCCCAAAGTGACGCCAATCGAGGCGAAACCAAATCCGAAACCACCAAATGTCTCCGGAATACTTATAGGATCGATATGCCAAAACCACAAGTCGATCGGATAGTTGGATCCTCACGGATCGAATCATCGAACGGTCCGAAACCGTAAAAACCCTAACATACTCATACGATCTCCAAAAATTACAAACAATATATGGAAATGCTCGTATCGACGAGTAGATCGAACTCAGGAACATACACTATCCCTGAGGTGGCCGGAAACCGTCGGAAAACACCAACTCAGTGGCGGCGCCGCCGCCGGCCCAAAGTCAGAATTTGACAAAACTCCCAATACCAAAGTTCTTCATCTCACTCAAATTTAAACTTTCATAACTACACCAAAGACCAATTATGAACCAATTGATCGAATTTTACCTTAGAACAAAACAGCTCGATGGAAACCCTAGAATTTCAAAGCTTCGATTCGTCCTCCACAAGTGAAATCACTCCAAGCCACTTTGGGACAAGCATCTACGTCCTCCGAGCTCTAAAAGTCCTCAAGAATCACCGGCAAAGGTGGCCGGAATCGCCAACTCCGATCAAGGCGATTTCGTCCCCGAAGCGGCCTCTTCCAATCGATGTAGCTCCCACCACTGCTCGAATCTCTCATCAATCCTTCCACAGACCTCTAGAGGGGATTGAGGCGACGAGAACCCACTTTGAATCGCGTCCAAAGGTGGCCGGAAGAAGGAGAACGACGCCGGCGAAGTGGAGAGGCGAAACCGGGCTCAGGAGAGAGAAACTGAGCTCGGGTTTCCATTTTGGGAAATCTGGGCTCTTTTGCAATTTTCCCATAAATTCGTCATTTTATACAAAAATGGAAAGTTTTTCCGAAGCCCATAACTTCTTCATACAAACTCCGATTCTCGAGTTCCGCATGTCCACGAACTCGTATCGACGCGTTCTACAACTTTCGTGAAGGAAGTTTTCAGAGAATCTCAACGTATAAAAAGTCAACCCTTGCGCCCCCCCTAAATGACGCTTCCTGAATAATTATTCGCCCGAAACACTTCCGCTCCATCCACGAACCACGAAACCATCCGATACCCCCAATTTAAATTCAGAAAAATTCTCGTAAAATAAATACAAATTTCCGGGGCATTACAGAAAATATGAAAGAAAGAGCGATTTTCGAGTGAAAAGTCAACTTCTTACTAAAGGACAAAAAGTCAACTAATTGGCCATCGGGTCAACCGAGTCAACTTGGCCCGATAGCAAGAAGTCCATGGCCCAAGACCAAAGAAACACACAAGTGAAGATCCAAGCCAATTTGTATTACATCTTTGTAGTCAAATTTCAAATTCAAAATGGACGTAATGACAATAATAATAGTGGACCACACCTCACACACATCACACATGTGGATGAGATATTTATTTGTGTTCACACTAGACACACACTCACTTACACTTTTACCCTCCGGTTTTCTTTATATTTTCCAAAATATTTTCTAATTTTCTGATTCTCTACGTTTTTATTAGGTTGTTTTAATCTTTTCATTTTACCCATTTTCTATTTGTTTTTGAGCCCTTAGATTTAGGGTACAAGTCCAATCTTGACCTTTGAACCCAATGGGGTATTTAAGCACCTTTTGCACACACATTTCACAAGCTTAAGACCCATTTTTCTACACCCCAGGCCTTTTGGCCGAATTTGAGACTTCTCTCCTCTCATCTTCCTCCATTTTCCATACTTTCTTTAGTTTTATTTTAGGAATTTGAAGGATTACTCACCCAAACCTTCATAGTTTCATCAAAGGCTTCTACGATCTACAAGATTCAAGACTTGGGTAATTGTTGGAGTTGTAATTCAAGGATAGTCATGCTAGCTTTCTAGCTATTTGTGGCTACCCTTGTTTTCTCCTACACTTCTCTACTCTTTTATCTTCAAATTTTTCAATTTTGATGTCTATGATTATGGGTTGTGAGTAATTTCTTTGTTGAGGGTTAGAGTTGTGCGCCCTAATCCAAATTTGATGTAATTGATGCTTAATTTAAGGATTAATTTCAGTTTACCCACTTGAGGTTTGGGTCTAACATCATGTTAGTCCCTGCGGTTTCAATTTAATCAACAATACCCCCATACTCTCAAATTTCATCAACCGTATCCAATGTTTATTGCTCCGTCCAAATTGGACGTTAATCGCTGACGTGGATATTAAAAACTAGTCACTCTCCCAAGCTCAGGGGCTAAATTACGCTTGTAACCCCACGACCAAAAAACTCGGTCTTCTTCTTTCTCTGATCATCCTCTCCCCACCACTATCTCCGGCGCCCAAAAAACAAGTGCTGCAACCAGACAAAGATGAAGGGGTTGCTGAGGTGGCCTCTGCCTGCTTCCCACTCCAACTTTCCATACAAGAACCCCAACTCCCTGATCCGATTATCTCCTGCATCACAAAAATTCAAGCTCTAGAATCGATACAGATCCCAATTCACCTGCAAATTAACCAAAAACCCCCAATCTGAAACCCTAGATTCTTTCACTCCAATCAATTTCAAAACCTAACCATCAAAATTAGTTTGCTTTATTGCCGATAAACAATAACTTAATCTTCAATGTTCTGCATATAAACATATGATTAAGCTTAGTTTACAAATGCAGTTCCCACAATCTAAGCCCAAAATAACCAAAATATCTCAAACTACTGAATTCGAATCCACGATCTAACCAATTATGCTTATACTTGAATGTGTGGTCATTAAGTTCAGTGAACTTTACTATATTGCAACATAAAATTCAAAATTTGCTAAATAAATTCGACAACATGATAATGAAATTGAACTGAAATTCAACCGACCCAGATGAGTAAATCCAATATAAAAGCCAAAAGACCAAAACTTGAAACTGTAGAGAGATAGAAAGCGTGGGAACTATACGATTTTGGATCGGCAAGGTTTGCTGCAAGTAGATCAAACGAGGTTGAGAACAGCCTTGGTGGACTCAGCGAAGTTGGAGTGGGACGTGATGTCAGTGCTGGTGTGATTTGTTAATGAAAGATATTTGAGATGGGGAAAGAGAACGAGAAGATGTCATCAATGAAGATCGACAATCCCAAGCCGAACACCTCCGATTAGATGGGTCCTAAATACTCAATTGATGGTTCGTTCTCTGATCCATTCCTTGGGGAAGGGACTAAAACGAAAAAACAAAACCGAAAAATCCTAGATGACGAAGACGAAGACGAAGAAGAAGAGGCAACCATCCAAAACACCGTCGTTGAAGCAGATTGCCAAGATCGAGAGAAACTCTTTCTTTCATTATGACTGAATTGACAAATTTAGCCCTTCAAGTGGGCTCAAACAGGGGAGAGTCAACGCAGTTAACGTCAATTTGGATGGAGCAATAATAATTGGACACGGTTGATGAAATTTGAGAGTATAAGGGTGTTGTTGATTAAATTGAAACCGCATGGACTAACATGATGTTGGACCCAAACCTCAGGGTACTAAACTGAAATTAATCCTTAATTTAATTTATATATGGAATTTGTTAATTATTGGATGCTTGTGTTTTGTGATAATTGATTAGAATGCATGCTTAGGAATTGTCAACTCTTGGGTATGTATTTTAATAAGTCTAGATTAAAATTTAGGGGATGACATCCTTAGATTTTAGAGCTAGAACCCCGATCTAATATTTGTGGGAAGTACAAGCATGGTTCACTACATGATTAGCTTGATCGCAATTATGGTGAGCTTGATTGCCTAATCCCTCGAACTCTAGGCCTCTTGATGTGAATTAGTGATCCTTGAACCGGCTCTAATTCATGTCAAGTGAGTTCCTACGGCTCTTGAACTGGAGTAGGAATATCATGAAAGGGAATTTCGGCCCTTGAGCCTTGAAAAGCCTTGAGGTACGGCTTCTACCATCTTTAATAAATTGCACGTAAATCAAATTAGCATCGAGAGCATTGAATTAGGGTTAGGATTCAACCCTAGCTACCAACCCTCAATTTATCTCAATTTCTTACTTTGCATTACTTTATTTAATTTAGTTGTTATTTGAATTTTCATTTAAATTGTTGCAATCTAGTTTCTAGAAATTCAAATTACTATCACTACAAAAAAGAATTCAAATGGCCACAGCGCAACGCCGTCGCGGAAAGTCAAATTGCCATCGCAAAAGACCAATGGCGACGACAATTTTGCCGTTGTCGTTGAGGGCGTTGCCATTGCTATTTGCGACGGAAATTACGCTGTAGCTTCAAGTTTGACGACGACAACTACGCCATCGCAAAGGTCAATAGCGGCGCCACCTACCGCAACAGAATTTTTGCGACGGAAACAATGCCGTCGCAAAATATGAATTATTAATAAATAATTTTTTTTTCTTTTTTAACAAAACGCATACAATTGACATTCTGTTCAATTACTTAATTATGCAAACAAGATAATCTATAAGTACAGAGCCAACAAAGTCTCAAACGATAATAAAATTTGAAATACAAAGCTTGGATAGATAATATTTGAGGTATAATTATACAGATACAAAAATGCACTAATATTTAAACCTAAGCTAAAACTAGGCAACTTGCCCATGTGATCCTGCAAGTTTCTGTTTGATTTTCTTAAATTTTATACAGAATCTAAATTTACTAAAATTTCATATCACTCTGGTCTTTGTGCCGAAAGAACTTTCGGGTTGGTTGATTTCCAGGATATCCTTTCCCTGAGAAAGTTGAAAAATGTAAATCAGATAACGAATTCAACCATATTAATTGTAAATTAGAACTCAGCTGAGCTACAATAACAACTTTCCAGATAAAGCAAGATCACACATTCACTCACAAACAGAAAGAAAAAGTAGAGAGTTCATACCAGAAGTGAAGCAAATGATCACAGCACCATCAGCTGCCCAACAGTAATCAAATGATGTTTCCTAATTGTTTCAGTTGCTAACACTAGCCAAACAAACAATGCAGATTAAGTATCACATCAAATGCATGATCCAATCTAAAGAAGATGTGAACCATCGCGTAAGCAGTTTACATTTTGAAGGCCACAAGCAATAGCAATGCCTTGCGTAAGACACCTAAAATAATGTGATTTTCTGAACAAAAAGATGGTCAAACTAGAAGGAAATGGAGAGTACTATAGTATATGCTCTACGTACAGAACACAGAAGCAGTATAAGTCCAAGTTACATAATATCAGCTGGCATTATGAACAATAAGCTTCACCTTGTAGGAACCGGTAAACAAGAATTCATATGATTCTAAAGCCCTTGGGCATACAATTTACTGTAACTGTGGCTCCACCATAGAAAATAGTTATCATTTAAAAACAGAAGGACACAACTTTTTAAAAGAAAAAACTATTAACTAAAAACTGCACAAGGTATATCTCTGTGTTGGTGTCGAAAAATTCCGTTGAGGAGTTTGACTCACCAATGAATGCGGACTGGAGCGGGAGTTGCCCGGGAACAATCGAGAAGCTTCCCTCGAGCGTTGACTCGAAGTTTGACCGTCGACTCGAGGAGGAGGAGGGGGGGTACCTGCAGAAAACTCTCTGATGCCTAAGTCAGTACGTTTCTTAGTAGTGGAGTAGAGTGAATTGCAATTCGATGCATTACCTTGATGTCGAGCAGCTTATTTATAGGCGATGACTTACTTAGGGAGCAAGCCGTCATTATTCCGGCTTTTGTGGCTGTATTTATTTACACACTTTATGATGACAATTATTGCTGCACTAATAACAGTTAATCATTGCGTACTTACGACCGTCATTCATTGCGTATTTATGATAGTCATTCATTGCGCACTTATAATCATAATCATTGTGCGTAGTTATTGTCGTAATAATCGTCGCATTCATGACTGAAATTTAATGTCATACTAACTACGGAGTTAATCGCTTTAATTGCGGGCCCGGCAGAATTTGACCACTCCCACAATGCCCCCAAATTTTCTCTTTGGACACTCGTCCTAAGAGGAAATTTCCATTCTCTGGCTGTTTTGAATCTTGCCTCGATTATTTCCTCGAGCCCTGGCCGTCCCGATTCTTTCCTCGAGCCCTGGCCGCCCCGATTCTTTCCTCAGGCCCTGGCCGCCCCAATTCTTTCCTCGGGCCCTGGCCGTCCTGGCCGCCCCAAATCTTTCCTCGGGCCTTGGCTGCCCTGAATCTTTCCTCGGCCCCTGGCAGCCTCGATTCTTTCCTCGGGCCCTAGCCGCCTCGATTCTTTCCTCAAGCCGAAGATTTATTTTCAGCATGAGATATGGAATTGCCCCCATTTTCCTTTGAATCTGATCAACAACATTTTATTCTCCTTGGCCACCGGCCTTGGGTATTTACTCTGGCCACCAGCCTTACACATACATTTCAACAACACTAACCACAAATATACTTTGAATGCAAAAATAAGCGAAAATAAAAAAAATGATTACTAAAGGAAAGAACACTAGACAGCGTTACCTGGACTCTTTGTCTCTTTGGGGCTTATATTCCATCACTCCCAGTCCTTAGTGACGGAAATGAAATTTCTTACCCAGACTTTTATCAGTTCGGGGCTTGCAGTCCATCACTCCCAGTCCTTAGTGACATAAATGAGATTTCTAATGGTGCAGCTCCCGCCATCACTTTTGAGGGAAAAGTGCTTCCCACAGACGGCGCCACTTGTTGGTGTGGAAAAATTCCGTTGAGGAGTTTGACTCACCAATGAATGCGGACTGGAGCGGGAGCTGCCCGGCAACAATCGAGAAGCTTCCCTCGAGTGTTGACTCGAAGTTTGACCGTCGGCTCGAGGAGGAGGGGGCTACCTGCAGAAAACTCTCCGATGCCTAAGTCAGTACGTTTTTTAGTAGTGGAGTAGAGTGAATTGCAATTCGATGCATTACCTTGATGTCGAGTAGCCTATTTATAGGCGATGACTTACTTAGGGAGCAAGCCGTCATTATTCCGGCTTTTATGGCTGTATTTATTTACACACTTTATGATGACAATTATTGCTGCACTAATAACAGTTAATCATTGTGTACTTACGACCGTCATTCATTGCGTATTTATGATAGTCATTCATTGCGCACTTATAATCATAATCATTGTGCGTAGTTATTGTCGTAATAATCGCCGCATTCATGACTGAAATTTAACGTCATACTAACTACGGAGTTAATCGCTTTAATTGCGGGCCCAGCAGAATTTGACCACTCCCACACTCTGTAATCCGGTTTGCTAGGTTGCCCACCAAAAACTGTTTTCTGTAGGGAACATAAAGTGAACAAATTAATTGCTTGAAGCCATCTCCTTGTTAGGAACCAAATGTTCAAGGAAAAACAATTACACAACATACGTTAATGGAAACATTACAAAGAAAAATACATACTGCAAAGCATGTTCCCTCCATTAGAGCAACAGGGGTAAGGTTAGCTCGGTTTGTGACATCACCAGCAGCCCATATACTAGGAACGTTGGTACATGAATACTCGTCCACCTGAAAGAGAAAAAGAGCCAAGATGTACATGATGTTATTGCTTGCCTCATAAAACAATCACTATCAACCATATTAATTATAAATTAGAACTCAGCTGAGCTACAATAACAACTTTCCAAATAAAGCAAGATCACACATTCACTCACAAACAGAAAGAAAAAGTAGAGAGTTCATACCAGAAGTGAAGCAAATGATCACAGCACCATCTGCTGCCCAACAGTAATCAAATGATGTTTCCTAATTGTTTCAGTTGCTAACACTAGCCAAACAAACAATGCAGACTAAGTACCACATCAATTGCATGATCCAATCTAAAGAAGATGTGAACCATCGCATAAGCAGTTTACATTTTGAAGGCCAAAAGATCCGATGCTCATTTGATAATGAGAAATGGAAACCAAAACAACCACTGAATCACATTTTCAATACCTGACAAAGAACTAAATAAAGCAATCTGATTTCAATTGTATCAGTCTTTGCATATGATCATATTTACAACCATACAAAAACTTATATTTACAACCAAACTCTATAAGTATCTGAGCAAGCACATAATGAAATAAAAGAAAAGGGGTTAGACATAAGGGGACCTGAACCAATTTTTTTTTTAATTATTTTTATTATCAAGTCATGTTTTGTTAACTCTAAAACTTAATTACTAATGGAATCTCCCCTCTTTGGCAATGAGATTCTAACCTGCAAGAGGACGAAAGCTAATGCATCTTGGTCCCCTCCCATGGTTGGTATGTTGTGTTTGAATGTTGATGGTGCTTATGTTCCTTCATTACAGCATGGAGGCATTGGAGGTGTTCTGCGTAATGAGAAGGGTGAGTTTATTGCTGGCTTTGCTTATAGGGTGCCTAATGTGTCTTCTGCTTATCATACTGAGTTGCTTGCTATTAAATCTGGGTTGGAGATCATCCAAGCACTTGGTATAACAAATGTTGCTTTAATGAGTGATTGTTTAGAGGCTGTTAAGGATGTGACAGTAGACGACCATGATTTTTCTCCTTTGGGCACTATTGTTGAAGAATTTAAAGGTTTGTTAGGTGAATTGCATTCTATAGGTGTTCATCATACTTATAGAACTGCTAACCATGTTGCTCATAGATTAGCAAGTTTTGGTTTTGATTCTGACATTCATATGGAATGGTTCTTTCAAGCTCCAGAGTCTGTTTTGGATGCCCTACAGTACGATTGTAATCGTATAAATCATTAATACAATTTCATCTTTACTTCAAAAAAAAAAAGTATATTAATCTTAATTCTCAGTGAGCTATTGATCATGTATTATTCTTGAAATTTTCCCTTCATTTAAAACTGCATATATACATCATTACTTGGTCATATTGATCAACATGTACGTATCTATACTATTATTAAGAGAAGAGGTTTTGTTAGTCAAAATATAAAATTTTGACAGAATTGACCTTAGAAAATTAATAAACTTTGAGAATAAATTAAATCACAAGGATAATTGAGACATTTACAAAATGTATTATTTTCTTTGCAATAACCAACTTTTTTTTTTTTTTTTTTCTGAAAAAAAATATATAATAATAACTTGCACATGCAAAGCATGTGTGGATAAATGCTAGTATTAATTAAGGGCAAATTACTGGTCACTCCCTCAACTTTTGGGAAGTCGACAGTTCAGTCCCTCGTATCATAATTTTAACAAATAACTCCCTATACATTCAAATCTCACACAATTTGGTCCAAAATGACCATTTTACCCCTCACTTCTTTTTTTTCTTTTCCTTTTTTAATCTCTCTCTCTCTTTTAATTCTGTTTTCTGCTTCTCTCTCACTCTCACACTCTCTCACAATGTGAACCAACGCCCTAACCCGACTGGCGCTCCACCGTCAGGCGGCCTCAAGCCGGCGCATGGGTTTCATTCTCTTCGTCTCGCCATCGCCGACAGTTCTGTGGCCTTGGATCATCCATGCATCGAACGAGGGAGGAGAATCGACAATCCAAAGCTTGAAATTTTCCGGCGAAGTCTTCTGCAAATTCCGGCGACTCCGGCAGCCGATTTAACTCCATGTGGTATGAATCTTTCTCCCCTTGTCACGCTCTACTTGCTTGTATAAATGGTTTTCGATTTCGAATGGGTTTTGATGAATTTGAGTTTTGGGTGACGTCGTAATTCGCTACGATTCCGGTTTCCGACAACCGTCTTGGTGTCTTCAACTCGTTTTTCGTCGGTCACTGTGGTCCTAGAATTGGCTATGGTGAGCTGACTGCCTCCATTTTGGTAATCAGTAGTCATTGACTTGATCAACTTCGGAATCCACGTTTTGTTGTTGTTGTTTATATTATGATCTGGTGTAATATTGAGCTTCGATTGCTGTTTTGTGTTTCGAAATTGTTGAAGAGGTGGATAGATTAGGATTTGCTTCGGCTCGAATTTCTGGCCTGATTTTGATATTGATTTTTTTTTTTTTAGTTCTGTCGAGGAGGTGAAATTAGTTAATTTCTGTTTTGGCTGTGTTGTAGAGTAGATTTTGCATTTTTACGTCATTCTCTGGTTAATGATGCCACTTTGGGTACTGTTTTGCGATTGCGATGATTGACTGGAGTTGATTATGCAGGGATAGGATCGGTATTAGAGAGAGAGAGAGAGAGAGATAAATTCGGTGACCGGCCGGAGTCAAATTCGATTCGGGCCTCGTCTCCTTCTTTTTTTTCTTTTTTCTTTTTTAATAAGGGGGCAGAAGGCTTTAGGCTGGAGTCGAATTCGATTATTGTTTGGGTTTGGTCTTTGCAGGGTCAGTGCATATCTCCGGATGAGGAGATTAGAGAGAGAGAGACAGAGACAGAGAGACCAAGAGCATGAGAGAGAGATTAAAAAAAAAAAAAAAAAAAGGAATGAGGGGTAAAATAGTCATTTTGGACCAAATTGTGTGAGATTTGAATGTATAGGGAGTTATTTGTTAAAATTATGATACGAGGGACTGAACTGTCGACTCCCCAAAAGTTGAGGGAGTGACCAGTAATTTGCCCATTAATTAATTAGAGGGATTAAGCAAACTACTAGCTAGCTTATGGATGCGATATGTACCTACCTTCATTCCTTTAAGAATTACATATCCTTCGTAGGTGAAGTCGTTAATGGCCTCTCTTTTTTTTTTCTTTTTTCTTTTTCTTTGAATGACGTAAATGGCTTCTCTAAACGTTCCAAAAATTGGTGGCAATAACCTCAACACTTCACATGCCACGCTCCATGAATATTTCATTATTTCATCTTCTGCAAGTCACCCTAGTTCAGCAACTCGATCTCCTTCTGCTTTTGATTATCCAATCTCCATTTGCTTTGTCCATATTAATTTGACTTCCAGCACGAAAAAATGAAACAAAGAAAAGGAGATCGATCGAGTTATTAATAAGATGATAGCTGATTAACTATTTACCTTTTAGTACAGTATCATAAACATGAGGAAGCTGCGACAGATGCATGACTATGGAGACCAAAGTAGTGCTTATGTTGTCGTAATTAGCACCGATTATGAGACCATACAACTTGTTGCCAATGTCTGATTCCTTCATCTCTTGCCCGTCGCTATATGTCTCCATCAGCAACCTAGACAACAAATCTTGATTGATTACTACTGATCTCCAAAAGATGAACATGGAGATCTATCCTTCTGTGTTTAACCATTTTCTCTATTTCTTTCTTGATTTGCTTGGATGCTCGATCTAATGGCTCGGTACAATCTTGTGTCTGGCAAATCTAATGGCAAAGAAATGAACCCTGAAGATATATTCCAAATGGGCTCCTCTAGTTCGGCAACTAGTTTTGGATCATCAATGTTTAAGAAGAGTCTGCATGCTAATATTGTGAAGGTGTGCTTCTTTGCAAGCGGGTGAACTTTTATGATCACGTTTTCATCGTCTTCTTTTTCATAATCCAACAATGACGACGACCAATACACATCCAAATGCTGTTTGGTGACTTCATCCATGACCCCTATGTACCTGTAAAAGCATCAGGCTTGAGAAATAGAGACTAAACTTTGCACAATCGAATCGATTCCTGGGTTGTGTCTGTTTTCTCAGAGTCGGCAAAGATCTTTTTGAAATTTGTAGGCCGCTAGGTCACTAGGACTTGACGAGTTTCTTCTCATTATAAAATAGGAATTTGTTTCCAGCAGCAGTACAAATCACGGCCATAGATTCACGAAGCAGTGAGGTCTTGAACACCTTGCATGATGAGTACTTGTTCCTCCTGTCCACTATGAACTGTTCTGTACAGGAACACCCTATCTTGCTGTGTGTAGATACTCTAGGGTTTCACCAATGATTGGCCAACCGGTGCTTCCTGGTGGCAGCTCAACGGCCACTTCATGTTCGGTGCCGCTGCCACTCATACGCCTAGGATTAACATTACTGTTCAACAAACGAAAAAGAAATTAGTAGAGAGAAACGAAGAAAACCAAAGCAAGGATGATGAACAACTCCGTCTCCATTATCCCCTCTCTTTATTCTTTGTTGTAGGTTGGGCTGTTTGTATAAGTTTTGATCAATTCATTCTTGAGCCAAGGTGATCCAAGAAATAAACTTGCGTACGGATTTTATTAATTTGAAAAGCTAACCGAGTTTCACAAATCATGTAAAACTCGTACAGAGGCCTAACTTAAGAACTCGAAGATTTGCCTCTTGGAGACTGAGGACGATGTAAATCAGTTTCTGCTCATTGAGTTGGGGGACAGAGGCCCAGGCCCAATCTGCCGAGCGGGCAGCGGTCCTACTTTCTATTGCATTCAGGACCGAGAAATTTTTCTATCCTACAGTAGAACCATGTAGGACTGCCACATGGTATGCCGCTCCAATCAAAACTCTCCACGTGGATTACTATATCAGCTGTACTAAAAAATAAATAATAAAGTAATTTAAAATGAAAATTAACTGAAACACGAAAAAATGAAATACAGAGATTATCTATGTTGCCTCTTCGTGTCCTCTTTTCCCAGATCAAAATCAAAGAAACAAAAAATCAAACCATCCTCCTTCTTCGGAAGTCACCTTTAGATACAAAATAATTATAGATTTTGAAGATCTGACATGGATTTGGTAGTGAAAAAAGGATCGAGGTGATCAAATTTTAGTTGGATCGCTTGGATTCAGTTTCGATGCCTGAAGACTTCGCAGCCCACCACCGACGCTCCTCTCACATGCTCCACTCCACCGCTCTTTCAACCATCTCCTTTGCCTTTTCTTTTACGACTATGAATTTTTCCTAATTCAATTGAAGAGTGAGCCATGGTTCAACCTGATAGGATGCACTGATTACCCTGTGCACACCACAAAATAGATCTAATAGACTAATACTCCCTGCAAGCCCAAACTCACTTCTCTGTTCTTCAACTCCACTCACCCAATCAACCCCCAAAACCGTTCTCTTCAAACTCTTGACAAAGCAAAGACCGAAATTTCAAGGAAAATTTCAAACTTTCGTGTTAAAGCCTCTGCAAACCCAAATGGTGTTTGATGGGTTTTCTTGGGTGAGTCTGACTCGATCTATACGCCGCGGTTGGAGCAGTTTTGGTCGAATTTTGGTGACTCGATGAAGAAGGAAACTAGGTTTAATTTGAAGGATGGGAACCGGAATGTGACGGTGGGGGAGTACTGGGAAAGCTGGAAGATGTGTTCGTGGATCTTAGAAAAATTAGACTTTATTATTTATTTTTCAGTACAGCTGATATGAGTTGTAAAAAAAAATAAAAAAATATCCACGTGGAGAGTTTTGATTGGAGCGGCATACCATGTGGTGGTCCTACATGGTTCTACTGTAGGATAGAAAAATTTCTCATTGAGAGAAAAGTAGAATTCAATGGTCATGTGATCATTATAGTTAGCAATTTAATTCATTTACTGGCCAGTAGAATCTACTCGATCTATATCTAGTAATATAAGAGCATCTCCAACAGAATACTTATTTAAAAAAAAAATTGAAATTTAACTAATTTTAAACTAAGTTTGATCTCTAGCAGACTAACTAAATAAAAGCTAAATTTACTTTTAGCTAAAAGACCAAGCTATATTCAGCTAGAAAGGAGAGAGAATTTAATTTGGGATTTAGGTATTCTGCTGGAGCATAAGAGCATTTTTAGCAATGCTAGCTATATTTTAGTCAAATTTTAGCTAAACTAGCTAAAAAGTTATTTTGGCTAGCCACTTTTAAAAAACGACTGCATCAATTCTCTCTATTTTAGTTAGTTTTAAATTTATATTAATTTTTAAATGAAGATTAAATAGTTTAATTGTATTTATAAATTACATAAAATTACTTAAAATGAATGTTTTAAATTATAGAGAGCCACACGGCCCACACCTCGCTCTCTATATTTAGGAGCGAGATAGCTAAAAGTTATAATAAAGAGCTACTTAGGAGTGTGGTGCAGTTGCTAAAATAGATAAAAAGCTAAACATGCTCTCCAAAATAGCTAAAGAGCTAAAATAGAGAGTCTGCTAAAGATGCTCTTACTCAATATTTAACTAGCTATATTCCAGGTTTAGCTACTTTTAGCTATATTTAGCTATGAATATAGCTATCACTGTTGGAGTTGCCCTAATCAGTTATAACTAGCAATACCCTCCCCTCCCAAACAACAGCTTTTCAACATTGCTACTTAAAACTATACAGTTAATATAAATATATAATACGCCAAAAATGACGAAATAACAATCCATTGATACTTCATTATACACAGAAATGTCATCCTAACGGTTAGGAGATTAGACACTAGATACAATTAGCACTAGTAGCCATGTAATCATCAAGAAACGAAACAGCAGGCATTGCAAACCCAATACTGCTACGGTCTGAACCAGGAAGCTGACATGATATTCTCAATGTTGTATTATCCACTGAACATCTTCTATACGATAAGTCCATCTTCAAGATAGTTATATTCAAAGGTAAACTCGGTATTGATCCTTTGACACCTGTACAAACATAGTTAGATCATTTTATTTTGTAAAAACTTGTATCTTGTGAGAGAGTGGGATATGAATACCAAAAATTGCAAAATACTTAAAAACATCTAAACGCATATCAATACCTAGACTCCAGACACAAACTCTAAATGCGACTGGCTAAAAGTAAAACTCAAAGATCAATAGAATCGTACCATCCATGTTATAGACTTATAGATCATCATTGGCAATATGGAAGTCGAAGTACACATATGTGCCCTGTTCATATTCATCAGTACCAACGTTGGAGATCTAAACCCCTCACTCTTTTCTCTTCAAACTCATCACTTCCTCTGCACATACACCATTGTCTCTCCAAAACGAGAGCACAGTTTCACAGTGAATTACTTGATAAACTCATGTGGGTTGTCACCGGAAGGAGCCATTTCAGCATCCAAGCGGGTCAAGTTGGGTTCCGGAGCAAGAGCAGACTCCGTTCTGGCCCATTTCAGAAACCATGGCTTCTCTGGAACCCAGATCGCACAGGTTATTAGGTCATGCCCAAAATTCCTTGCTGCCGATTTTGAGAAAACCCTTTTGCCAAAGCTCGAGTATTTAAGCTCTGTTGGACTTTCAAGGCAGGACCTTGCCAGAGTTGTGTCTTCGAATCCAAATATTTTGGGACACAGCTTGGAGAAACAGATTATACCGGTACATAAATTTATTAGGAGTTTGCTTTCTGAGCAAGATGTTATTGCAGTTTTGAAGCGTGGCTCTCGGATTTTTTCGTCTAACCAGTGTAATATTCTGGTGCCAAATATTAAGCTTTTGATAGAATTGGGTATGCCGCAATCATGCATTTCTCGGTTGCTTACTCATTGTACTAATGATGTGATTGTAAACCATGAAAAGTTTGCGAAAGCTGTGCATGAGGCCAAGGAAATGGGATTTGATATGGAAAACTCGAGATAGTTGTGGGCAATACGTGCATTGTGTAGAAAGAATAAGCTGGATCATTGTCGCCAAGTTTATATGATGAGGTGGGGTTGGTCTGAGGATGATGTTCTCTCTGCCTTCAGGATGCACCCTCCCTGTATGATTATCTCGGTGAAAAAGTTAATGCAAGTAATGGATTTTTTGGTGAACAAGATGGGATGGCCTTGGCGAATGATTGCCAAACACCCTCTGGTTTTGTCATTCAGTTTCGAGAAGAGGATAATCCCAAGGTGTTCCGTTGTTAAAGTGTTGATGTTGCGAGGGTTGAAAAATGAAAATTTGAATTTGAATTATGTTTTGCAGCCTGCAGAGAAAGAATTCTTGGAGAAATTCGTGACTAAGTACCTTGACCGAGTACCTCAATTGCTGAGTGTGTACCAACTACCAAGGGAATGTGGATATCCAAGATGCAAAAGTTTTAGTCCCCTGATGCTGCACTACTTATTTACTAGCAGGGTTTTGCTAATTCCCAAATTTTCCATGGTCTTCATTTATAACTTGTTGGAGAACAATGCTAGATGGTCTTGTTTCTTTTTCTTTTAATGGTAAAAATTATAGTTTGATTAACATTCAATATCAGAAGGGACTACAAGGACTGGCTAATGTATGTGCATCCATATTCCAACTGCAATGCCTTTGTTGGACTGTCACTGTATTCAGGTTATGCATAGCCTTCTTTACTTCGTCATGGGTCTTCCATAGCCTAAAGTTCTTCTTATGGGAGCGCAAGGAGCATCTGTGGTGCATCTTCCACCAATCTGTAGGCCTGTGTTGGACTATTGTTCATTTATTCAATATTTGCTGTAGAAGGGACTGACTTCTATGTAGAAACCTCACATCTCTTTTGCCGATGATTGGAGCACCAAGTACGTCAACTTCTGAAGTAAGCATTGAATTCAGTTATTGATTGTTTATATATCAAGGGAAACTGGTATTCTGGGTGTAGTATGTGTGTTTATACATTTAAATCGTAAGATTGTGCAGTTATTAGATTATGACAGTTTGTAGGATCTTTGTAAATTGTGACTGCTGCACCGACTCCTAGCAGGAGATAGTTATTAAATTGTGACTTCTATATTTTACTTGCCATAATTTCATACTCAGTTATAGCTTTCTATAGTTGTCTAGCATCTTCAGATGTCATGTAGATGTGGTTCAGTCTAGTTTATGTGGTCTATATATATATATATATATATGCCGATTCAATTTGTGAGTAGCACGCAACACATAAGACACAAGATATAGAAGAGATGCACTCTTGGGAAGAGCTGTATGGTAAAAGTTTAATGGCATAAGCTGAAATGATTGAATACCACAGTGCTAGTCCCTGGAATAAATTGATTCAATGAATTGTAATATTGTGCATGTATTTTGGCAGGCGGGTACTGAGACGGATGTCCACACTGTCGCTAAAGTGCGGACGTCGACGCTGCAGCAGCGTTCCTGCGGCGACGGAGGCTCGAATCGTGCCGGACGTAGGCCGGAGGCATCCCAGACCTCTTCTAGGCAACGATTGAGGTCGAAGGTTCTGGACAGCGACCTCACCTGTAACTTCAAGGTTCTGGGCAGCGCTGCAAACTGGTTGCCAGCGACTCCACCCGACTGCAGACTGGTTCTTTTTGTGGTAGCAACTAAAATTTTGGAATGTGTTTAACTCTTTAATAATCCACACTCCAGACATTAATAAACATCTAATTTCTTCAATTAATGCTGTCATTACCCCTCTTATGGTGATCGCATTCTCAGTGACGCAGTGAGCTGTGTCATGCTTTAGAACAACTAGTTTAGGGGTCGTCAACAGGCCAAGCCTGGCCCATCCGTAGCAGGCTTGGACCGGGTCGGGCCGAGCATGACAACATTTTACATAGTGACGGGTTGGGCCCAACTTCATTGTAAAGACAAAATTTAAGTTATCAAAAAAGCAAACATGATGGATCAATTGTAAAATGGGGAGTGGATTTTTTGGAGTGAGAAAAAAAAATGTATTGATGTGAACACAAATATTTGTGAGGTTTATCAAAACAAGAGGTATTTATTTATATATGAGCCGCTATGCAATACGTGTATGGTCATAGTTCAAATGCTCGAGGTTGGTCCAGACTTTTCTACACTTATCTTTTGGACCTTGAATTTGGGCTCATAATTACTTATGAATTCGGCTCGCAGTTCTAATTTGTTGCTCATCTATCATATGAATGACTAGATTAAAACGTACACTAAAGCCCAAAGTTAAAGACTAGGAATTTGCCTACCACCCCAAATTGAGGTAGCTACTTGCTACATGACAAGAATATCAATTCAGAAAAGGGTGGTTGTAGTTAGATATCCAAATTTGATATTTGGACCTTTATCTTTTTTCAATTGTTGATAGACTTTGCCAACTCATTTGAAAAGACAAATAAGAATAAAGAGAGAAATGAAAAAGAAATATATGTTTAAGGAAAACTGAATTAGGAGATAATTGAGTCGTGCTTTCTTTGATAATAGGGGCATATTTATATAGAGGATTACAAGCAAAGAGATAGAGTTGTACATGGAAACATAATCGTATATTGATTGGATATCTACTAAGATTCTCCGAGAATATCTCTAATATAAACTCTATTACAACTAGAGCAAGTAACCTAGAGTTTGGGCCAGACACATATTCTGGATTTACTTGAACACTCCCCCTTGTGTAGCCCAAATATGGTGCTCCTCTCGTTGCCTCATTAAAAAAACCTTGTCGAGTAACAAAACCAAGTGGGACAAAAATAACCACGGTCGAAGGGGAAAAAAAGCACAACACACCCTTCACGTTTCAAGACCATACATGTAGACATCTCCCCTCGATGTCTGCATCTACCCCGATGCTACCAACATGTTTCTTGATTACACGCATTTATATGCATGTAATTGTATCTAAAACACTAGAATAAGCTAATCCTTGAGTTAATTATTATGTAATTAATCTACTTTTATTTATTTTGTAGGAAATAAGCAGAGTTGCAAAAACGAGAAAAGAATGGCGCGAAAATGGTGAAGATTTGAGTTTTCGACGAAATGACAAAATTGTGGATATGTTAATTGCTTAATTAAGCTTAATTAAATAATTAAACTTAATTGGTTAATTAACCAAGACACAAAACGTGCAGCACACAATGAAATTATGGGTTGATTACCCATTGATTAATTGCTCACTTGACACGTGGCAATTTTTCCTTTTCATTCACTTGCCAAATGCTAATAGCACGTGGCCTTCATTCAATTAATCATCAAATCCTTACCTCTTCATCCTTCCACGAACTGAAGGCTCCCATATATTTATCACACTTGCTCACGCGCGGATTTTGTTTTGCTTTTGGCCGACCAATTAAGTGTCGACACGCAGAGCTTATCTATTTCCTTAGCTCGTAGACCACACAACCCAGCCACATATATATACTCCTATACTCCTCGCCCAGGAGGAGAGGGAAGAAACCTAGACACCAACAGAGACCTGCAGTGCCGCACCAAAAACAGGGCAGCCCCTTTGGGCTGCTCTCTTCTCCACCTTCCTCCTCCATTTTTCCTCTTTTATTTATATTTCTTTTAGCAAATTACCAGTAACTACAGATTTATTCTTATTATTCCCATGAGCAAAACACGAGGCTTCTTTTCCTTTGCGGTGAGATGAGATGGCCCATACGGACATCTAAAGTGCACGAAGACAAATTCTATCTTTTTTTATTGACAAAAATATCCTTGGATTTCTAAAATATAGAACAACAAAGAAAGACTGACGACAGTGTTTAGAGAGAGAGAGAGAGACAGAGCGAGAGAGAGGGAGGACTCAGATCTAGATTTAGATCCGTATCTAGATCAAGATCGATCAAGGCCGACGGATTTGAATTTCAATTTCTCACTCAAACATGAAGTTTGATCTGTAAATTCAGCAATTTGGGGTATGTTTTTTATGCAATTTGAATTTCGCAATTCCATTTCTATCGAATTTATGATGGGTTGTTTTGCATATGAATTTCTTTATTCTTGTTTTACACTTTTTGTTATTCAAATTTGTTTTTGATATCATTCATGATGCTGTCATCATGTGTGAGTATGATTTTGCTTTTCCTTTTTTCTGGCTCATGCATTTCATTTTGCTTAGTCGTTGAAAAGTTGTTGATTCAGTGTTTGGTATTTGAGATTTCACAATTTTGTTTTCATTAAGTAATTGGTTGATTCAAGTACCCTTTTTGTTGGGCTTTCTATTGCCAGGGTAGTTGCATGTTTTGATTCCCTATTACTCTACTTGTTATCATTACATTTATTATGTTAGTGAAGTTCTTATGAATTTCAGATTATCTTTTCAATCTGTATACTGACCCTTAGTAGCAATTGCTCTATTCCAATTGACTCACAGTAGCAATTACCTTATTCATACTGAATCTCAATAGCAATTATTCATTTTCATACTAACCCCCTGACAATTCTATTATTGACCCTCAATAAAATTTACCCAGTTCCCTGTTAACTCTCAGTAGCAATTCCTCAATTTCATACTGACCTTAGTAGGAAACATGTCATACTACTGACAGTCAGTAGCAATGATGCTTTATTCAATTATCACTTATAGTTAGTAGTTATCCAAATTTTACTCACCATGAACAAGAACTACTTCAATTTATTTCACTAACTCTCAGTAGAGAATTCGTAAGCATGTTAGCCAAGTCCTGTGATTGAGAAACTGTCTTTACATTTGTATCTACTGGTGCTACCTTGTTAACTGTTGTTGTTAGTGGGGATATGGATCCCAATTACCAAATTCTACCGACCCTCAGTAGTAGTTACCAGAGTCTACTAATTCTCAGTAGCACTTACAACACTTACTAGATTCTACAGACCCTCAGTAGCATTTACCAGATTCTACTGACCCTCAGTAGCAATCAGTTCCTACTAGCACTTAACAATGATCATCCAATGTATACTAATGAGTTTAACGATGACCCAAATTCTACTAACCCTCAGTCACAATTACCAAATTCTATTGATCCTCAATAGCAGTTACCAGATTCTACCGACCCTCAGTAGTAGTTACCAGAGTCTACTGATTCTCAGTAGCACTTACAACACTTACCAGATTCTACTGATCCTCAGTAGCATTTACCAGATTCTACTGACCCTCAGTAGCAATCAGTTCCTACTAGCACTTAACAATGATCATCCAATGTATACTAATGAGTTTAACGGTGACCCAAATTCTACTAACCCTTAGTCACAATTAACAAATTCTATTGATCCTCAATAGCAGTTACCAGATTCTACTGACCGTCAGTAGCAATCAGCTCCTACCGGCACTTAATAGTGATTATTCAATGTATACTAATGAGTTAAATGTTTTGATATGAACTTCATATATTCAATGGATTTAGTAGTTCATTTCTCTATCCATACATGTGACTTGCCTCATTTATGCATTTATTCCTTAATTATTAGATATTTAGATATATGAAGTAAGTTGCACCAAACCACCAACAAATACTGCATATAGTCACTTTTACTTTATAACCATAACAGCTGACATGTTAATCGTTTGTTCATTATTTGCAGTTTCACACAATGACTACCAAGAGAAAGATTCGTAATGTAAAGACATAAACTATAGGTAACACGAGAGCAAAAAACTCAAGGTCAGGAAGAGAGATGAAGACCAAGAATATAGCAAAGGAGAAAATACTATTTTGTGCTGTACTGCAAAATCAATCTCATAACTTGTTATGAAAGTTGAAGGTGTTTTTGTGTGTAGGACGTTAATCAAGTATAACATTGAAAATGCTATTACAAAATAATAAGGTTGCAAATATTACTGTTAGACAATAGTATTATATAATGTTTTAGATAGATTTGGATGGTGAGCATGATATGAGTCAAAAATTAAACATTTTTTGCTTTTATGTTGAATTACGGTGGCAATTTTGTAATTAAAATCAATTTAAAAGATACGGTGGCAATTTTGTAATTAACATCAACTTTAATGTTTATTTTATATTAGTCAAAACTTAAAGGGACCGCATGGGCATTAATTGGTGTTCCTCTGCGCATGGGTATTGGGCTCAGGCATTTTACCTTTTTGGTAAATTGCTCTATTTCTTTTGAGATTTAAAGAACTACTCACACAAAACTTCAAGGATCTATCAAGGAGCTCAATCTCTACAAGATTCAAGTTTTGGGTATTTTGTGGGGTTGTAATTCAAGGCTAGTCATGCTAGCTTCATAGCTATTTGTGACTATCTTTGTTTTCTCCTACACTTTCTCTACTTTGCTATTTGAATTTTGTAATTTTGATGTTCATGAATATGGGTTGTGAGTAACTAACTTTTGGGAGCTAGGGTTTCTAACTCTAGCTCAATTTTGATGTAATGAACATATTTTTTAAGTGATAAATAATGTATTTTCATATGGGTGCACTCTAATTACTATGTTAATTGATTCTTGATGCATAAATTTTAGGGAATTGACCATTCTCTTTGTTATGTTTTGAGATTTGTGATGTGTGATACAATTGGTGGTTCTTTTGTTCACTAGCTTCATGTAATTAGTGTGGTGTGTCAAGTAGTTGCTTAATCGAGAATGAATGATTTCCTAAGTTTCTATTTTCTTGTGCCCTTCGCCTTTAATCCTAGACGTTGTGGCCCTAATAAGGCATAATGATTAGGGTTAGAGAGTTCATTCTTTCCTTAACCGGAAGAATGGATACCAAATAAAAGAAATTGACTTAGTGGCCTTAACCGGCATTAGGTAGAGAACTAAGCAATCGTTAAATTTTAGGTTGTAACTATTGCATGCTTAAATCCCTAATTTCTAGAGCTCTAGGCCTTTAGTTCATGTTTTGGTAGCCCTACTAAGGTACTAACTCATGAATTAGAGAGTTCATATTTGTCCTAACCGAAAATGTGAATACCCTTAAGGAAATTCGGCTTAGTGGCCTTGACCGGCATTAAGTACGGGATTTGGTTCTCATGAAAATATGTTTGTTTGCTTGAAATGTGTTCGTTGCATTGAAATTACTAGAGAGTGATCCCTAGTACCCAAACCTATCTCTCTTTTATTTTTATTTTCTTTGTTTTTAATTGTTGTTGTTAATTTAGTTTTTGACTTAGTCTTTTAGAAAATTACAATCACAATTTTGAATATAATTTCTACCTCATTGTAAATAGCCATCACTAGGCTCTTAGTTTTGATTAGGCTTTGGTGCAAACCAAAGCCGAGCATTGCTAAGGCTTGGTGCCTTAGAATAGTATTTTTATTTATTTTCTTTTTTTCTTTTTCTTTTGTTTGCTTAGTGACTTTAGTTCCGACTACCCAAGGATTGTGGGTTAGCCACTAATCCCCGTGGTAAGATAAACTTTGGGCTCATTATTTCCCTATCTTGACAACGATACGTACGCTTGCGTAATTGTGTATCCAAGTCAATGGCGCCGTTGCCGGGGATTAGGGTTTAATAGCCTTAATCCCTTGGTGAATCGGTTCTTTAGGTCACATTAGCATATTTTTGTTTCTTTATTTTTTTAACAAAAAAAAAATTAGTTGTTTATTTTTTTTGCTTACTTTCTAATTTTATATTTTCTATTTTTTTGGTTACTAATCTTACTTTTGGGAACTCATATATAGGTGCATATTTCTTATCATATTGAGTTATGGATCAATGGAGCTATGGATGGGATGATCCGAGGGGATATGAGCAAGAAAGTTTTTATGGTGGAGGTCATCAAGAGTGGAATTCTCATGCGGTGGGTTCTATGTCTTCTTGCAATGAAACTTGTGCTTTGTGTAATTCTCCGTGGCATTCACGTTTTGAGTGCTCTATGAGATTTGAATGCCCAAATTTTATGCAAGAGCATGAGTACATGTATCAAGAGACATTTGTACCCGACGCATATCCACAAGATGAAGCTTATGAGCCTAGTAAGGAATTCGTTGAAGGACTACTAGCTCAATTGCATGCCTCCCAAGCTCTATTACAAGCCTCTCAAGTTAGGATTTCACAAGAGACCATGGTTCCCGAAGCATATCCTCATGAGCAAGCATATGAGTCTAGGAAGCCTTCCCATGAAGAAATACTAGCTCAATTGCAAGCCTCTCAAGTTCTATTGCAAGCCTCCCAAGATCGATTACAAGCTTCTCAAGAGATGCTTATACATTCCAATGAGCAACTTGAGGCGAGTCTTGCACAAGAGCCACCCTTCACAATTTTTCATGAGCATGAATCTTTTTTTGACCAAGTGGAGCCTATTTTAAGAGAAAATGTGTATATCGAGCATCTTGAGCAAGAGTCCTTTATGCAAGTTGAAAATGATGATAGTGATGTTGATGTACAAGAAATTGAGCTTGGTTATGAAAGTTTCAATGCAAGTGAGGTGAGAGACTACACTTCGGAGGAATGGGTGCAATATTGGAAAACTAAGCTTCCAAATGGAGGGGAGATACTTGAAGATGATTCCGAAGAGGAGGATGTCTTGTCTAGTGAGGAGGATCCGGAATTCAAAGTCATACATCATAATCCTTTGTTCATTGAGGAGGATGCAAAGCTTGAAGTCATACACCATAATCCTTTATTCATTGAGGCCAATATTCCCATCGAGGGAGAGAGTCCTTCAATACTTTGTGATGGTGAAGAAATTGAAGAGCCAAGGACTTTCTCTCCTCCCACATCCATGGAGATTCATCATGAGCTTCCCAAGGTGGATTGTAGAATATTGAGCACTTATGTTATTCATGAGAACGTTGAGATTAAGGTACTTTTACCACTCAATCCACCATTAAGTGGTCAATGTTTCTACAATGAGGTGATGGATTGGAAAGGAAATGGAGCACTTGCACTCACCCTTTCCCATCACTCTCAAGAGCTTCTACCACCTATTGTTCCTATATGCATCATTTCTACACCACTTGAGAAGGAGAAGGCAAGGATAGCTCCTAGAAGAAAAATTGAGAAGAAGAGGAAGATTAAGAAGCTATACTTTTGGCCACTAATTGGAGTATTCTTATGTAGCTCTTGGTCTTGTCTCTATGATACATCAATGAGTCCCTTAGCCCCAAACAATAGGGTGGTCGTACTTGAGAAGTATCCACCTTGACAAGATCTTATTCTATATGGACCGGCAATGAAGTCCTTAAACAAAGCGCTCGCTAGGGAGGCAACCCTAGCACATCATCGGTAGTATTTATTTCTTTCTTAGTTTCTAGCTTTTTGTGGTGAATAAAGCTTTTTGGTTGTTTTTGGGAGGATGGAAGGTGACCGGAGTTGGAAATGTGAAGGAGAATTAATTTGGTAGTGAGCAGTTTCTGTCCCGAATATTCGGTTGATTTTGGGTGACTATAGCCTCCATTATACGTGCTATTTTGAGCTTAAATTCTCTAGAGATATTCCTCTATATGTCTACTCTCTAGTGCCAAAATTTCAGCCTTGTTGAGTCACTGGAACTCAAGTTACTTAATGGTCAATGCAAGGAGGTCAGAACAGAGACAGCTACTGTAGAGTGACTTTGGGAAGCTACACCTTCTGCATCCCTAGCAATTTGGAGCTAAAATTTTTCAGAAATGTGTCTTCACATGTCCTCTGTATACATAAGACATATTTTTTGATTTAAACGTTCGTAACTTCATATTTAATGTTCCAAGTGACAGAGGTCAGAAACAGGGCACAGCAGAAACTGCAGAACACAACAGTGAGTTTGGAGGCCAACTATTTTTTACTCAGATTTTATTTTCCAGTGAAATTTTACCATCAGGTATCCTTATGAGTCTAGTTTCATATCCAGTTGGTCTCACCCTCTTTTCACATCTGGAGCTTCAGATATTACAGTTTTGGTGACTGAGGGTCAACAGCAGACTTCATTACAAGCCAGCACATTTGACCAGCTTTGGTTTTCATCTCATTTGGATATAGGTGGATTAATTTATATGGATAGAAAGGTATATGAGTCTACTTTCTATTCCATGAAGTCTCACTTATTTTTCTTTTTTTTGGAGTATGAGATATGGGCACTTGAAGACATAGAGGTCGTTGCTGGAAGTTTTCTGCACTCACTAGTTTTGTTCACTCGGGTTGATTGGACTTCTTTGCACTTTCATTTCATCTTTGAACGATAATCTATGGGCAGTTGTGGAGTGTGTTGTATGTGTTCAAGGCCATGATCTTAATGGAGGACCTTGGTCCTTATTCTTTGAAGTGAGCCTATTTTGTGTCGCATTGCTCTTTGGACATTATATCTTTCTCAATGGAGTTGATCTTTACATGAGCACCTAGAGCTATTATGGAGCATACGTTAAGGAAGTCAAGGCCTTGTGCCTTGAGGTTGGTGTCTCATATTTGTCTTTTCCGAACGTTGTGAGCAATGGAGGGTCGACAAATGGGGTTTTCCGTAACTTTTCTCTGCAATTAGATTTTTATTTTTTGATAGTTAATTTTTGTACCTTCGCCCGGACTTCACTCACATGCTTAAATCCAACATGGATTTAGCTTTCGAGCTCACTTTACAACATTGAGGACAATGTTGGTTTTAAGTGTGGGGGTGAGGGCTCGAGCGTCCTATGAAAAAAAAAAAAAATTAGATTAACTTTTTGTAATTAGAATTTAGTGGTTAATGCCTTTTCCAACCCCAATGATGAGACATGGACTTAACTTGTTATGATTGTGAATAGATTAAGCATGATCTAAGGTTTTGACTTTGTTTTGTGATTGAGCGTATATGTGATCTATGCTTGACTATATGTGTGCACATAGCCTATGGTTAGGTTGGTTCATCATAATTAGAGAAGCATATAGATGATTTGATTGACTTGCATGCCTTATTTGTGAGCTTTTGAGCCTAATATCTATAGTGTATGCATCGTTCATTCACTTATTCTTTCATGTGTGTACAATTTCATGACATTGCGTATCTAGAACTTGCTTGAGACCTCTCGAGGCTACTTTTAGCTTGCGACATGATAGAAAGGATTGAGGCATTAGGACTATATACCACCATGGCCAAAAGTGGAATTTAGGCAATGACTTAGTGAGAAAGTCTGCCACACTGTCCTCAGATCGAACCTAGTTCTCTTTGATCTTGAGGAGAGTCTGTTGTTGCTGATTATGCTTGGTGTTGTCGCTTTTGATGTAGTCTTGTTTCATTTGTCCAAAGCAAGCAGTATTATCCTCATAAATGCTTGTAGGCTCATCTGTGGCAGACTTCAAACCACAATTTCTTCGAATATGCGTAATAATGGATCCAATCCATATACATTCACAAATCGCTTTGTGAAGAGCAATAATCTCTGAATGGTTTGAAGAAGTAGCGACTAGGGTCTGTCCTATAGTCCTCCAAGATATCATGGTCTTTGCCCATGGTGAACACTTAACCATTTTGGGAATGACCTTTGTGTAAGTCGTAGAAATACCCAATATCAGCAAAACCTTCCAAAACACTAATGTTGTTTTGGAATGGGGATGAAGGACGCATGCCAGTGTTGGCGGCGTTCCTGGCGTGTGATGGGCCCGAATCCATCATCTCTCTGTAGAGATAGAACAAACCCATATCAATCATACATCTCAAGTATTAAAAGATATCTTTTACACCAGTCCAATGGGGTCGCGTTGGTGTAGAGCTATTGTGCATTGAGGTAAGTACAATAATGCGCATATTGTACTTAAGTAGGGCACTTCTGCCTTTAGCACATCTTCATCATCATCCTTTGGACGAAGAGGATCATTTTCAGGATCAAGACTATGGACGATCATGGGTGTGCTTGAAGGCTTGACCTTGTCAAAACGCCTAAGCATTCATCAACACAATGCTCAAGTTCCAAACCGAGACATGATCATGTTCTCCCAAGATCCTTCATCTCAAACTCGAATTTTAAGTGCTCAGCGATTTCCCTTAACTCTTTAAAGGCTTCCAATGAAGATCATGTCCAACATGAACCGCGATAAAATCTGGAACTTGTCATAGAGACGCGAGGGCATTCACCTATCCCTTTTCCAATCAAGTAGTCACTTTAGTGAGCATTTTATCCTCATTGCAAACGCGCTCCGTGGTCTAGAGTCACTTGACTTGGGTGAATGAAGTTCACCATGAACCTTCATGTGTATTCTGTATCTAGATCCCCATAGAGATACGTAGTGACTACATTCGTAAGCTGCATATTCAGTTATTTGGAAACTACCAAACTGACAAGGTAGTGGAGTACAATGACATCCATTATGAGAGAATATGTCTCATTGTAGTTGATTTCAGGACGTTTTGTGAGAAGCCTTGTGCCATAAGGCGAGATTACCATATCTTTTTCTCATCACGCTTTCTAACGAAGACCCATTAGTCAATAGGTTTTTTGTTAGGAGGTGTTGGCATTACTGGCTCGAAAACCTTCCTATTCGTTAGGGAATTCAATTTAACTTGGATCGCATCTTTCCTTTTAGGCCAAATCTCTCTACGTTGGCATTCATTCATCAATAGAGCGTGGTTCGATATCATAGGACTCAACAAACTCATGCGCAATGAAATGTGTGAATACGTTATCAATCATGATGAAGTTTCTATCCCACGTCTCATGTACACTAGTGTAATTTTCAAAGAGCTCTACATTCTTAGGAATAAGTTCTGACGTTGAGGCGTCCCCCAATGATAACCTTAATCCGGAAGATTCTCATGAGACAGATTTTGAGTGCCGATGATCAAAGGATTGAGTTGTGCCATAGTATCCTTTCGAACCCATGGGCCTCCTACACATCCTAGCTGGGGCCATGGCCTATAACGTGAGAGTGCCACTCTCTATGGCATTGGTGGCATGCCTACCTCCGTGTAGGGTGGCATTACGTCTTCTCGTAGAGACGTCCATCCTTGCAGGCATATATGCAGCAGATATGTATGATCTCATCACTTTAGTGGGGATCGAGATAAGACATAGTGGGGACATGCCACGTCAATTCATGTCGTTCTTGCTGAACATCCATGTTCTTATCTCCCCCTAACTATGGGAAGACTGTCTCATCAAAGTGACAATCCGCAGGACATGCGGAAAAGAGATCACCTAGCAAGGGCATTAAGTGGCGGACGATTGTTGGAGTCTCAAATCTAACTTAGTTGCCCATTTGTCTATAAGGACCCATCATAGTGCACTGTGGCGGTGCAATTAGCACATAAATGGATCACTAAAATGTGCGTAAGTACGAAATACTTGTACCCAGTCACTAGCTGTAACGCAGAGATAGATTGAGTGACAGTGGGTCGTAGACGAATTAGCATAGCTGCATGAGATATTGCATCACCCCAAGCGGATATAAGGAGATTGGTGCACATTACCAATATCCGGGCTACCATCGTAGTCGTTTCCGTGAGACCATTTGGGTGTGTTCATGGGAATATGATGTCCAACATCAGTCCCAATGCAATAACCATCGAAAGTTTTCGATGTAAACTCTCTAACATTGTCAAGTCCAATTGACTGAATAAGATTATCCGGGAAGTGAGCCCGTTGTCATATGATATGTGCTAGGAGTGTAGCATAAGCAGCATTACAAGTGGACAATGACACAACACGTGACCAGCGTGTTTGCGTGTCAACCAACATCATGAGATATTTAAACGTCCGCAAGTTAGTTGAATCAGTCCACAGAATCCCCACGGATTCTATGTAAGAACAGAATGAGTATGTTCATATCCTTTGCATAGGACGGTCTCAGTCCTAATTTCCCTAATGAACGGGCTTTGTAAAACGAGCGAGAGGCCTTTGAAGCAACCAATGAGAATTTTGGTTGGGCATGAGCGTCTAAAACGCTATTTGAAGCAAAGTTGGTGGTTGTAGCATCACATGGGGAGCCATCATCATGATGGACGCCATCCATGGCGTCATGGATATGGACTGTGTCAGCCCTCGGCTGGTGGTGGACGGCGGCGGTGCCTGAGGCAGCAGCGGCGGTCACACTTAGTCCAGGAATCAACTTTTGATTCTAGCTTCATTTCGCTCGAAAGAATGGATGTCCGTGTGAAGCCTTTAGTAGACGGATCATCATATCATGACTAGGATGACCTATCCTGTCGTGGCAAAGCCAATATGTATCTAAATCCAAGAGATCTTCTCTCATAACTTTATTGGATTTAATAGCTCGAATAGTGACATAGAGTCCACTAGAGAGACACATAAACTTCTCTAAGATGCACCTTTGTTTGCAGTCATTAGAGGTATTGCAAAGGAACTCATTTTCGTTCTCTACATGCATGCGTTCCCGCATGGAATCCGTTGGCTCGAATGACTCAATAGGGTTTGATTCACCCTAGGAGCGTAGAGATTTTCTGTGACAATAATCAAGGTGCTATTTAGCACATGGAATTTGGGCTATTTCGTGTACTTGAACTAATCTTGATGGTCGAGCCATCGTAGTCACAAAGGAATATGCTCATACTTAAAATGGAGTCATAATGAAAAGAACTCTAAATTTTATTCATAATTCAATGGTGTACATCATTGTCTCTTAACCATTAAGATAATCTAATCTAAATACTAGCTAATGCAAAACAAAGGTAGTCGTTTGACTTGTTTCGGTAACTCCAAAATAAATATGACCAGGTGAGTAGAGAGATGTCGGTAGAGCAAGGCTCGCTTAAGTACCACTTATCTCAAAACCTTCCTAGACATCATACTCATTTTGGATGAGCCTATGTGAAGAAAAACTAAACCAATGACATTTACTACAAAGTATATGGCAATTGCCTATTACATCTCTTGGAAAAATAAAGACTTAAACAGAATTGGCGATCTATTGATCCCAACCAGATTTGAAGTCTTCATCCCTCCATTCTAGATCATCTTCTTGATCTTCTTGTTCCACATAGTGAGCTTCTCTTGCTTCACAATATGCTTTGTAGGCGGTGACAATTTCTTCACGAGCTCTACAAATGTGCCCAATGACCGGATACTCTACATTGGGAACATTCATCTTTGTGCTCAGACTCCATTGATTGAGGTGCTTTGAAAACGTCATTTGGATGTCTCTTAGTGTTGGTGGTGCCACCAACATGGCCAGAGGCGTTGCCTCCCTCTCTCTTTCCACGTTGACCTCTTCGGTTCCGTGTTCGCCTATTTGGGTGGTTACCTTCCTCATTAGAGCGAGAATATGGACCAAAACGTCCAGAATTGTCCCTAGATTTAGGGTTTCGCCCTTAGCGCCCTCCCTTAGGGGCGTGGCTATAATTGGACTCCGGAATATGCTCTGTTCCCATGGGTCTCGAATTATAGTTCTTCACAAGGATGTTGTCATGCTTTTCAGCGACATTCATAGCTCTAATGAGCTCATGAAACCTTATGATCCATCCTACAGTAACATCAATTCGATAGTTCTTAGCAACCATCAATGCAGAGACAGGGAAGGTAGATAGAGTCCTCTCAATCAACATCGCATCTGTGATATCTTTTCCACAGAATTCTATTAAGGATTTAATCGAAGTGCTTCCGAGTTATAGTCAATAACTGACTTGAAATCACAGAAGCGGAGGCTATGCCATCTCACTTCTAGTTCAGGAAGCAGGAAGTCACGGACGTTGCCAAATCTTTCTTCGAGTGAGACCCACAGCCTTCTGGGGTCTTCTTCATTCATATACTCGTACTGGAGCAAATCATCCATATGGAGAGTCATTATGATGATGGCTTTCGCCTTATTTGCCTCCAAGGCTGCTTTATTTGCTTCCAAAGCTTGAGCTTGCTCAACAGTTAGCACGTCCTAGCTAGGCTCGAGAATCGTATCCAGGATTTCATCGACCTTGAGATGCTAGCGAACATCACGAACCCACTTGTGATATCCAGAACCAATTGTTCCCAATGGAGCGAAGTCCAGTTTATTCAGGCTACTCATCCTGAAAGAGAACAAGAAAAAGGGTTAGTTTCGGAGCGGAAAAGCTACCACGAAAACGTATAAAATTTCTGAGCGTAGTCACTTCCAAGAAATTATGAATTTCCGAGCGTAATCACTTCCAGGAAATTAGGGATTTCTGAGTGTAGTCGATCAAGAGGTATTGGATTAGATCGAAATAATGATGTAAGTGGTCGATCATAAATTCTCTACAAACTCTAAGTTTGGAGATCTCAACAAGCTCCAAGCTTGGAGTGAGGACGAACCCCCATAGTTCAGCTTTTGGTCTCCCCTATGAAGAAGAAAGGGGTGTAGAAGAAGGAAGGTTGCAAATGCTCGGGGAAAAAAAAGTGAAAATGAATAAAACTCAAAAAGGGAACTTTTAATAAAAATTACCTCGAAATAGGTCGCCAAAAAATTTGGCCAGATAAATTCACCAGAAAGTAGCCGGAAAAGTTGACTGAAAGTCCCCAGAAAAGTCGCTGGAAAGTCACCGAAAAAGTTGCCGGAAAGTTGTCGGAAAAGTGGCCAGTGGTGGTTGGCTGGTGGGCTACCATTCTCCCCTCCTTTATTTTTTTTCTTCGGCCCAGGCCCAGGCCCAGGCCCAAGCCAGCTTCCTTTTTTTTTTTTTGGGTCGCGTCTCTTCTTTCTTTGTTGGGCCTCTTCTGCACGTGGGCAAGCAGCTTCCACCCTTTTTTTTTTCTTCTCTTCATTTTCTTCTTCTGCCGGTTTTTCTACAGGCCGGTTCAGTAACTTCTAGACCGGTTTTTAAAGTTCTTCTTCCAATTCATGAATCCTTGGATTGAAAGGCTGCTTCTGGCAAAATTTGGTAGCAATCGGAGGTCCAGAAGATGGTGAATCGGTGGAGTATTTGTTGCGGGTGGTTTGGAGCTTTTGGTGGCCGGTTTGGTAGGTTTCTGGTCGGTTCTAGTTGTTCTGCCACCGGTTCTGGACTCCTGGTGTGGAGGACTTCAAGGTGTGCGGTTAGGGCCAAAGGGGTTTCAAGGTTTTGTATTCGGATTTAGGGTTTTGGCTATTAGGTTTTAGGATTAGGGCGTAGTGCTGATAACTTATTTAAGGAAAACTGAATTGGGAGAGAATTGAGTCGTGCTTTCATTGATAATAGGGGCCTCTTTATATAGATGATTACAAGAATAGAGATAGAGTTGTACATGAAAACATAATCATACATTGATTGGATATCTACTAAGATTCTCCGAGAATATCTCTAAGATAAACCCTATTAGAACTAGAGCGAGTAACCTAGAGTTTGGGCCAGACACATATTCTGGATTTACTTAAACAATATAAATAAATACTCTTCTTAGCTCCCGCATTAATGTAACATTCTATTAATTGTTTTCCGTAATTTCCTTATATTATTTATATAATTTTAATTTACGTAAAGTAATTATGTAAAAATTATTAAATTATATACATGGCCCCATCATTTATACATTAGTAAATTAAACATAATTTGATTAGAAATTTCCTCAAACTTAATTCATTGAAAAGTTTCTCTCTCACCTCAGGAAACCCTAAGGCTTACTCCGATTGCAATTTTGTTCTCGTCCGGTGGCGGCCGGACGTCAGGGTTGGCCTCCGGCCTCACCGCCATCATGGGGTTGCAGCCGGACGGGATATCTACTGCCATGGGACTGTCGGAGGGATTTGCTCGGGTTTTGTCAGAAGGTTCGACTAGGATGGTGGCGAAGGCGGTGATCGTGCTTTACGGTCCGGTAGTCAATCCCCGCTGCTGGGTTCTTGGATTGACGGTACCATGGATCTCGATCGTTGGCGATGTAGGGTTGTGAGTCCTGGATCAGGGATGAGTTTTCTGTGCTGATGCAAGTTGCGACGATGTGGCTCGAGACGGCTTGGATCGCCGGGATGAGATGGCGTGGCCAGCAGATCGTGGCGACGCTGGTCGGGCAATGTGAGTCTGACGGAACTCGGCAGAACGGTGATGTAGTACGGGGTGATTGGAGGAGAAGGTGGACTGGCTCGAACTAGAGTGATGGACCTGGAGCAATTTTCCTTGGTGGACTACGCTATTGGGCCGCAAATTGTTGGGCTGGGGTTAGACCCTAGTCCATTGCTATTTTGGGATTGGGTTTAGGCCCTTGGCCCAACCCTATGTTTTTAGCTTTTGTCTAATTATAATAATGTTTCCTTATATTAGGAACCTAGATCTCTAGCACCTCCGACATAGTACCAATGGAGGATCCCCACTACCTCTACGTATTTGATTGTATAATGAGTATGTCTATTTCTATGTACCACTGTGGGTACTACCACTATCTTCTTGTCTGCCTATGTCCTTAAATGGCAGCGGAAGTGTATGTAACGACCTATTCTGGCTTATGATGAATATATTATTTCGCCCCCGGAGCTTGACTCAAAAAAAAAAAAAACTAAATTCATTGAATATTTTGGTTTAGCTAGTTATAACTAAGATCCAAAGTCAAACTTCTTTTAATTAGATGTAATTGATATATATTATTTATTTGATAACCAAAAGTATTTTCTAGAACCATCTATATTGCAAAACAAACAAAAAAACTATGATCTGGATTAACAAAACAATATTTATAATTGTTTAGTACTTGTTTGGCCCTCCAAGAATCATTTTTTGGTTCCGTCACTAAAAGTACACTAAAAATGTAAGCAACTCCCTAACAAAATTTTTCGCGGTTGAATTGATAGAGATAAAAAAAAAAAGAATTTGTTAAAGATATAGATTTAATTATTCAAGGGTATTTTGGTAAATTTATGGAGGTGTACTTAGATTTTTAAGTATTAAAATTAGCGAATTACCAAAAACTACAATATCAGCAAAGTTTTTCCCATGAACAGAGCTCATTTTGCAACTTTCCATGCGGTAAGCCCTAAAGGCCCATGCGGACCATTAAAACCCATTCGGTCGATTATATTTTAATTTTTTAGTTTTAACGTTAAGGTGAATTGACATAAATACCCAAAATTGTACATGAATATTTCATAGGGTTCTCATATAAGAGAGCATTGATCGCTCTTCCACCTAGGGATTTGTGAAAGAAGCAGAGAGGTCAAGCTATGGCAATGGACTGGGCGATGAAAAAGAAAGAAAATAGCACGACTTTTTTTAAGATGAACTGAAGATCAGATCTAGGAAATAAGCTTTGTTAATCTTCTAATTTGAGGTATGTGATTTTGTTTTTTGAATCTATTGATTGAAATTATTTCTATGCTAGTAGTTATCTCAAATCTATGAAGAATCGTGTTGAGAGCTTCTTAATCACACATAAACTTCTCATGAATTTGGCCTATGTTAGAAGACAAGTATTTGTGTTTTATGCAGATTCATTGTTCATATGCCAAACATTAGTGGGATGACCAAGTTCATTCAAAAGAGAATGAATTAGATCATTTAGATCTGATATTATGTTCGTTATAGGGATTCATTTTAGTTTTCTCAGTTCTTCTTCAAAATCTAAAGACATGATATTTTCTGCATTAGAATGAAAAAGATTAGGATATGTGTGTTTATGTTTGTTGGTATATCTGCTCTTGAAATAAATAATAGTCTTGTGCACATGAGAAAACAGAAAGTAAGATTCATTTTATTCGGTATTTAACCTAACTATTGAATTTTATGTTTCTGATAGATTTTATATTGGGTTGGTTGTGATTTTTGATGATCATTACAGATAGTAGCCGATAGCTTGGTGCAGAGTGCAGAGCAAGAAAACATTTTGTGCAGGGAGAACTTCATCACATTGGAAACTATTTAGGATAACACTGACTATTTAGGTTTCAATTCCACTAATGTATTATGGATTTTTCAATCATTAGTCATGTCCCTTCTAATGAAAAAAAAAAGTTATCTCTTATAATCCAACAAGGTTTCCTTGCTTTAAAGATCAGTTTATGAATTAATCAACCTACTATGAATTGCCATAGGACACAATTGTTAGGTGGTGGTAAGTAATTGAAAGCTTCAATATACCCCTGTATTGTGTTTTGATATTTGACTACACTTAATTACATATCTTTTATGATTTGGTTGATTGTGGTACACAATTTACTTTTTACGATGAAATATATATTGATGCGGTCAATATTATAGAGGCTTTATTTTGGAAATAATTGGAGTTTTCTTTGCTCATCTGTAAATCTTATTATTTCTTAGTATTTCTTATTGTTGGTTAGTATCATTATTTACTGTTAAGGATCAGTGAGTTTATTTATTGTTAGCCTGTGTCTCAATCCATCAAGATCTTGCTAACAGATACAACAACCCTAAAGGTCAATGATCTGTGTGCTTTTGCTTTGATATCACTTTCAATTGTGTTAAGGTGACACGCTGCACCCTTATAGTTCATTTTGGAGTCAATAGCATTCTAAATTAAACTATTGAGATTTAGTAAGATTATTTGGTATTGAGGGTCAGTAGTATCGTTGCTACTGAGGGTCTTATAGACTTTTCTATTTCATTGTACAAATAAGGCTTTTCTTATTCATTTCTTTCAATATTTGTTATTGAACTAGAATTACTTGTTAGTGAGGGTCAATGACTTTATTGCTGAGGCATATAGTCAATAGCATTCTAAATTATTGAGGTTCAGTAACATTATTTGGTATTGAGGGTCAGTAGCATTGCTGCTACTGAGGGTCAGTATCATTGAAGCTATTGTAGGTCAATAGCCTTATTTACAGTTGATGATCTTACATGCTTTTATAGTTCTTTATGATCTATGTCTTTCAGTCAGTTTCTAAAACTCGGCCGCCCAAACCGCCTAGGCAGCGCCTAGCGGCGGATGACCGCCTCGATTAACACCAACTCGGTGAGGTAGGCGGGTTGGGATTTGGGTGGCCGATTAGTTGGCCTGGGCGGTGATTAGTCGACCTAATCTTCTGGGCGGAGTAGGCACCTAATCGATCTGTTTCTCCCAAATCACTCTTATTTCAATGCCATGGCCACCGTTGACCACCACCACCTCCACCTCGACTCCGTCCCGTCGTCGAACTCCACCTCCTCACTCAATCTGAACTCTACTCCCTCTCCTCCTCATCTGACATCTACTTCGACAGCGACGTTTGATCCCCAAAATTGACCGCTCCATCTTCTTCACTCCTCTGGTAGTTGGCGCCAACTTCCAGGCGTTGCTAGTTGCTTTCTTGTAATATTGCCTCCAGTGGTTTTGAGAGCAGTATGGGCCATCGATTGAAGAAGAAGATCGATGAGAGAAATGGAATTAATGAGAATATTTTTTGTTTGTGGTGTGAGTGAAAAGGTCTTGGCCTAGTTGTTCCCAATTCTACGGTCATTATGTCTCCTCTTTTGTTTCTTATGACTAGAGGTGGCAAACGGGCCACTAAGCACGAGTACGGCACGGGCCCGGCACGGCCCGAGCCTGTTAGTGGCTCGGCATGACCCGAGCACGTTAGAATAACGGGTCGGGCTGGGCCTAAGAATATTGGCCTATTGGCCCGGCCCGGCCCGAGCCCGTAATGGGCCCGGCACGGCCCGAGCACGACATATTGTGGGCCGGCCCGTTACAAACACAAAATTTCATTTTGTTTTTAAAAATATTAAAAAACTACGATGATGAGATTTGAATATGAGACCTTTTTATTTAAAATCTCATGAGAATTCCACCAATGTTTTCTTTTATATTGTCAAAATAATGAAACAAAACATTATATCCTTGTTTTGACATAAGTATTTTTTCTAAATATTAAATATATGTTTATTAATAAAGACTAATCTCATAATAATACAACTATAGAATGAAGGAAAAAATAATAGATACTAAATCTTCATTATATTAATAAAGATTAATCTCACAATAATATACTAAAAACAATATATTTTGAGTTTTTTTTTCTTTCTTTCTTATAGTGGAATATAAAAAATTATTAGAAATCTAATCTTAAAAAGCTAAGATTAAGAAAAACGTTGTAGAACTTAATTTATTTTAATTTTCTAAATAGTTAAATAAAATTAATTTTTCTTTGTTCAAATTAAGATTTTTAAATCGTACTTTATAGTGGGTAGGCACGAGCACGGCCCGTTATTGACCCGGCACGAGCACGGCCCGGTACGATATGGGCTCGGGCCATGGGCCGGACCGGGCTTAATGTTTAAGTAAATGGGCCGGCACGAGCCCGGCACGATAATAAATGGGCCGGCCCAAGCACGGCACGAAGCACAACTAGGCCCGCTTAAAATGGGCCGGGCCGGCCCGTTTGCCACCTCTACTTATGACCATTAATCAAGGGTTAGGATTGAATATTTAATAGCTTTTGACCAGGTCTCAAATTCTCATTACCAAGATTTTTTTTTTTTTTTTTGAGAATATCATTACCAATACCATGAAACCTCGTTTTTCATATTCTTATTTGTTTAATATAATTTTATTTAATAAAAATTAAATAAAAATTAAAAAAATTAAAACCGCCTAGGCGCTAGTCCCTTGACCACCGCCCGACTAGCGCCTAGCGATTTTTAGAACCTTACTTTCAGTATTTGTTATTGAACTAGTTAGTGAGGGTCAATGACTTTATTATTGAAGGCATATAGTCACTTACTGTTTGGGATAAGTAACAAATAACTATTGAGGGTTAGTAGATTTATTTGCTCTAAACTTCTAGTTCATTGTCTATTTTATACCGTTTCTCTTTTTCTTTTTTCTTTTTTTCTTTCAGGGGTTAGAATAATAATTTGGAGTTTTATATTACTTTTTATTTATAGAATGGGTTGATCCTGTACTATATTATTTGTTAGAGTTGAATAATTTAAGTGACAAATGATAAACAGTGAAAACTGGGGTCTATGCTCCTAAATGATAAGAGCGAGAAATTAATATAATCAGTTATATTCAAAAGATGGAGAAAAGATATAAATTATCTTGCATATGAATTTGATTTAAGCGGTGGCAATTATATAATTTTTAATTTTTTTTTTAGTCAAAGTTTGCTTGCGTCAGCATTAACGTGTCCGCATGGTACTTGGACTAAGTGATGCCAATTTATCTTATTGGTAATTATCCCTATTATAAAAAGTGCATTGGAGGTTTAATAAGTAAGTTAAGTCCAAATAGAATCACCCTTCAAAAAATATGGAAGGAACACTTGAACATTTAACAAGTCAAAACTCAAATATGGTACTTGAATTAGGATACAATGTAAAGAATCAGAGAAACACCTCAAATACATCAAAAGGACAATAGACGTACAAAATTACAATCTATCTTATCCTGATATTGTTCGACAGTTAAATCAAAATCCATTACAATCTATGCACTTCATCTATAGCAAAATCTGAATTTAAAACCCTAGTGAATCTCTACAGAAAACAAGAATCACCTCTCAAATTAGTACCTTCCTCTTTAATCAAGAAAAATAACCAAAACTTTGCAGAGGTTGTTGAAAATTGACACCTTCCTCAGTATCATTCTACCAAAGCAGCTAACTGAACATGGAAAGAGCAAGAGAACCATTGTAATTCCATTTTTCATTTTTAATAACATAGGAGAAAGCACAATTTCCATATGAAAAAAAACTTAACTATTGAAATCTAACATATTGTAAAGCATTACTGATTTAGTGTCCTGCAATGTTTCAAATAGGCATGCTTATGGGTTTGTGAAATCAAAACCAAACAAGCATAAATTTAAACCGTATACTAAACATGAATCTTAGGCAAGAGATTAACCCCAAATTCAGCTAATAGAAAAACAATATGAAACCCCAAAATGCAGAAAGAGGGAGAATATGTAAGTACCTGAGAGAGTGCAATTGACCTCACTGCTTATCATGAATCTGCAATTGACCATTTCAACCAGTTAATCACCTAATCAGAAATCAACCCATTGCAATTATACCATCAATAATTCAAGATTCAAGCCATTGCAATTATACCATCAAGAATACCCAATTATATCATTTTGATTGGAAATCCGAAATCAACCCATTCCAATTATACGGTTATACCATCAACTCATCAAGAATTCATTCAATTCAAGATTCAACATCAACTAAAAAATGGAAATCCGAAATCAACCCATTTCAACAATTCAAGGAATCAAGGCTACGGTCTATTGTCTATACCATTACCAACAACTCAACAAGTCACAAGATCAAATGACCAATTAGATCAATATATTATGATGGATTCCCAATATACGAAATGAATCATATGGTGCTCACCCAGTCACCCAGAACAGCAGAAGTGCACAACTCCAGATGATGAGAAGAACTGATCAAGAATTGAAGACTGGAGGAGGCGAGGTCGCGAGGAGCCGACCGATCCGTCGCCAGTCGCCGAGGAGCAGAAGAAAACGGAGACTCGGAGAAGGAGAGAGAGATCAGGGTTGCTGGAGGCTGGAGGCGGAGACGGGTTGCTGCCTTGCTGGACGGTGGGGGAGTGCCGGCGTGCTCCAACTCTCCAAGGACTCGAGGAGGAAAGAGGAATGGAGGATTGAGTTCGGGCCTTCGGGCTGTTTGAGACCTAAAAAGCCCGGTAGGGCTTGAGCCCTACCCAGCCTAGGCCGGATCCGCCCCTGGCAGAGCTGATGTGCCTTCCAATTTCAAACCGGAACCAATCTCTTACGGGTCTCTCTTCTCTGTTTCTCACTCTTCAAAATGAAGCTCCATGTATCAAAATATAGCTTAGATAGAGCGGAGAATCTGGAGAAGAAGGAAATACCAGATCTGGATTGGATTTGATATGACGAGATCTAGGTTATAACCGATCTTACCCAGAGACAAGATGCATGTATTTGTGACTTTGGTACTCTGAATAGATCTGATGCGGAAGAGAAGTACGTTGAGAGCGGAAGAGAGGCTGACCCAAAGAGAAAATTTTCAGAGTTTAATTCTCTTTTGCCCTCTAACATGGAGTTTAGATCAACAAAGTACACCCGACGACACATTGGTGGTAGCAATTCATATCACAATATGCGACGGCGTAGTTACGCAGTAGCAAACACTTTGTTTTATGGTCACGGGGATGTTTTGCCGTCGTACGGGATTGGTGTTTTTGCGACGGGGTTGTTTTGCCGTCGTACGGGATTAGTGTCTTTGCGACGGGGTGAATTTGCCGAAGCAAAATATCCACCTTTCGCGACGGCTATTACACGCCGACGCAAAATAGTGAAGCTAATTGAATTCTTTTTTGTAGTGATGGGTTTGAGTCCAAGGACGCAGTTGTTCTCGATTGTTTTGTCAAAGAAACTAAATAATATGAAAGCAAGAGAAATATTGGAACTGAATGATTTTCATTGATTGAAAACAAACTCTGTACAAAACAAACCAGGCAGAAAATTTGGAACAACTACCCAATGACTAACAACTCTCAAGTTGATGACTTGATAAACACTAACAAAGTCCTAGTAGAGTAGAACTTTTACTTATTCAAAACAAATAACAATTACAATACTTATCACGTTTATGATTTATGAGAAAACAGATGAATAGGAAGTCCTTGGGTAGGAAAAGGAACACGGTCCACAACCATCTTCTCGTCAGGAAAAACCATCTCCCCTTGAATCTGGTGACCAGGTTATAAATGAAAACCAATATCTGGAATCGGGCATTTTCTTTTCCGGGACACATTCGAGGTCCTCCTCCAAAAGGAACATACGAGAAAGGAGGTGGTCCTTGTCCTTCAAACCTTGACGGCTCAAACTTGTGTGGATCTGGAAAGTATTTCGGGTTCTTATATATGTGTGGCAAACGCATTCCAATGTAACTGCACGCAGGAGGTATGAAAATGAGAAATGAAGACAATATAGATGTTCACGAAGCTAGATATATTGAAATAAAATTAGCTAATATATGTAATGTAATTTACGTGCCTTCATTCCTTTTGGAATTAGATATCCCTCATAGACGAAGTCGGTGATGGCCTCCCTAAAATTAAGTTCCACTAGCTGGGGGCTGCAATCGCAATACTTCACATACCACGTTCCATGTATATTTCATCTTTTGTATGTCCCCCCAGTTGAGCAACTCTCCTTCATCTTTTGATTTTGCAATCTCCATTTGCTCTGCAACACATATTTGTACATGTACCCATTTCACTACTCGCTACTTAATTAGTAAGTCCCCAGCCGCAGTTTTCATTAATTTTAGGTACTACAAAATACTGCTGTATATATTACATACACAGTTAAACTTCTATAGATTAATAGCCTTGAACAAAGAAATCCTATTAATTTAGCGAATATTAAATAATCGATAAATAAATAACTTATTAATTTATCAGTGTTCTTTATTTTCTTAAACATTGTTGTATTATATTGAATGTGTTATATTAACTGGCGAGCAAATAATAAAGAGCGTCATGAGAAATGATCAAGATGATGAAGTTGAAGATGATAGTTCTACTTCTACTATGGAGCCCGTTTCGTAAAAAGAAGCACTCAAAGTAGTGATGACATAGAATAATTTTCTGTTGCAACATGAGAAAACCACACAAGAACTTCTTACTATGTTAAGAAAAGTCAGAGTTGAGATCCAAGATGATATCAATTTCAAAAAGAAACCGACAATGATTGAGTCATTCTTGATGAAGACCTTATGCATCTATAGTTGAATCATAAACACTATATATCAAGGAATTATTAATTTATATATTACGTGCATGGGTAAATATGAATTTTTAAAAATGTATTATCCTAAAATTTAGCGAATTATTAACTTAGCATGTTGTGCGGAATTCGGGATTGGCCAAAAATATTATTTAATCGAGATTATTAATTTATCAAGTATTAAATTATCGAGGCTCTACTATATATGACCACTCGAGATGGCATTAATATATTGATTATATATCTGTCCTCTAGCTATGTGAGTACATGCAAAGCCTACATACCCGGAGGCGTAGAGATTTGTGATCTAGAGAAATCATGAAATATTAATAGAAGATGGATGGATGACGAAGTGGTGTTAGTTCAATGGTTAGAGCACCCACTACCTATGTACGAAGTCATGGGTTCGAGTCACCATGGGGGCAGGAGTGAAACCCTTTGATCCTCTTTTAAGGAAGAAAAAAAAAAAAAAAAAAAATAGAAGATGGATGCATAGTTGAAATCAAATATGTAAATAATTCAATTCCTGTTTGATCGTAATGAGCATATATTAGTAGCTAGTTAATGCAGCTAGTTAGCTAGGTAGAATTTGCTTATGTATATAATTAATGTACCTTTAAGGACGGCATCATAAACTGGACGAAGCTGTGATAGAAAGATGACAGTGGAACACAATGTGTTAATTATGGGGTCATAACCGGCAAGTATTATACCACACAACTTTTCGGAAATGTCCGCTTCCGTCATCTCTTCTCCATCGCTATATCTCTCCATGAGCCAGCTAGACATTAGATCTTGTGGTGCATTCACTAATTGTTCACGATGAATCAAATTCAGATTCATGAGATCTATCTTCCTCTGCACAACCATACTCTCAATTTCCTTCTTCATTTTCTTGGATGCTCTAATGGCTCTATTGAAGTTGGTGCCCGGCAGATCTACTGGCAATGAAACGAGCCCCGCATTTATATGCCGAATGGGTTTCCCTAGCTTGGCAATCACTTGTGGATCCTCGATGTTTAAGACGAGTCTACAAGATAATGCTCAGGTATACTTCTTTGCTACTGAGTGAAATTTGACCACTTGTTTTTTATCCAGCGAGGACCAATGCGTATCGAAATGGTGTTTGGTGACCTGATCCACGACACCTATATGCTTTCGGACAGCGTCAGGCTTGAGAAATGTTGATATGACTATGCGCATTCGGATGGGCTCTTTGGAGAAGTCTGCTTTGTTGGTGTCTGGAAACATCTTTTTGAAGTTAGCAGGCCACCAGGACTTGACCAATTTGTTCTCGTTTGAAAACAGGAATTTGTTTCCAGCAGCGGTGCACAGCATGGCCATAGATTCGCCAAGCAACGATGTCTTGAACACCTTGCACGAGCCTCCTGTTGCTGCAGCTGATGATAATGAGACATTGGAGTACTTTTTCCTTCAGTCTGCTACAAACTTTTCAGGGGCACCGTTTCTGGCTGTGCCTAGATACTCGAAGGTTTCACCAATGATGGGCCAACCTGTGCTTCCTGGCGGCAGTTGATAAACTGTTACTTGTTGACTAGGGCTAGGAATAATTTTACAGTAGATATAGTAGAGAGAAGCAAAGAGAACTAGCAGGCTAGGGAAATGAAGAATATAGTAGTTTCCATGGCCTACAGATCTGATCGAGTAGTTCAAGTCAAGGCAAGCATGCAAGCTGATTCATTCATGTTTCGTATTGCTTCTATTCATACCTCCAATATTGGTATTTGGACCTCTCTCTTTTTCCAAATAATAGTTGACTTTGTCAACTCATGTCAAATTACCAATAAAGACATAAATAAGGAAAATAAATAAATCTCTTCTTATCTCTACGAACAGTAATACTCTTCAATTTGGGGAAAACTTTCTCTTCTAATGTAAACTCTAAAATATATATCGCCAAAAGTTATTTAACGTTGTAATCAAAATTTCAGAATTTGACTTTGTCCTCGTAAAGTGATAGACTTCCTTGCTCAGATATCTGATAATTTACAAGATCTATCACTGCGCTATAAAAAAATAAAAAATAAAAGGAGAGAAAATGAGAAATACAAAGACACCTCAATTGATGAAGCCCTACTCATTCTGAATGCAAACAAACATGTGAACAAGCGGCGACAAAAAGCAGTACTCCAGCACGTTTATATGATAAACGCAGGAATGGGTAGTTGTCCACAAGATCTTCCCGCACATCATCAGTCAGAGCAATTTTATGTGGAACTATTCTATAGATATGATGAAAATTCAACCCTATGATATAAATCTATAGAGAATGCACTAGACTCATGGTTGATTATTGTAATTTCCTCCACTATCCCATACATATCTAAAACAAAATAACCGTGTTCATTTCAAGTTGCTATTGAATAAGTTTAGGGACAATGACACCTAAATGCAATGAAAATAATACTTGGAAATTAAACATATTTGTACGAGATGATGAGCAAACATGGTATTGTTGCCTACGCTAACTAAGAGTTGACAATTCATTGAAAAAGTGCTAGCACCTCTGTAACTCGTATATGGAGTATGAACTTCCAAAAAAAAAAAATGATGCAATTCCAAATCTTCAAAAACTAAAGGAGGTCAAACTAATGATTTTTGAAAATATGAATAGAATCTAAAAAAAAAGGGTTTTATTGATTTTATTGGACTATGGGCATTATAGGAAGATTAGAGAGGTGTAGATAGCAAAATGGTTATTGGTAAAAGTAAGTTGGAGGTCTATTAAGTGGGGAGGTCCAAATGCCAAATTTGGAGGTATGAATAGAAGCTCCCATCTTATATACGCTTGCAATGAACCGGATTTTGATCCATATCCAATCCGGATCTGTAGTTATTTGACGGGTTTAAATTAAAAATTTGATTCGTTGATCTGTTGATGGTCCAAATCCATTTATCCATTTATTTAGCGGATCAAACATGGATTTACATCAATCCGATTTGTTCATGATCCTGTCCGTTTTATAATAATTAAATATTATTTTTGTATCAATAAAATATTATTTTTCAAAATACTAAATATTATGAATACTTATATTTAAAATATACATATATATTAATAGCAAATTTTTTGCAAAAACCTAAAGGACTTAGTATTCTTGAATAAGTTTTCAATATTGGGAATATATGATAATTAAGGATACTGTCAATATTGGGAATATGGGAATATGATGTTGAAGCTTAATGCCTATATTCTTTTCTTTCTTTTTTTGGTTCTTTTATGCCTATGAGTTATTGCTTTGAAAATTTAGTACTTTGGTTTGATAAACTAAGGAATATTTTGGTTATGTAATTTAATTTTTAGTGATACTCTTCATTTTGTTTTAATATTTTATTAATGTTTTTCGAAGTACCATGATAACAATTTAATTGTTTTAGGAAATCAGAAATTGGGAGAGAATGAGTTGTGCTTTCATTGATAATAGGGGTCTCTTTATATAGAGGATTACAAGCAAAACCTCTGCGTCTTATAAGGTAACTGAATCATACAATAATTGGAATATCTCCGTAGATATCAGTGAGACTAACTCTATTACAACTCAGACAAGTAATCAGAGTTTGGGCCAGACACACAAACTAGGCGTCCTTAAACATTAATATTATTATTTAAATATTCGTTATTATAAATGGATCAGATTAGCAAATTGAGCATCCGTTAGTCAACGGATTTGGATTAAGCTATCAATGATTCGCCGGGTTATTGGATGGGTCGGGTTGAAAATTTTTATTATTGTAAAACTTTTTTTATTATTAAATGAATTCATATTTAAATTGATCCGCTTCAAATCCGATGTCACATCCCGAAATTTGAATAATTAAATTCAAATCCGAAACGGATAACTTAACAAGCACAAGAAAAACACATAGAAATTTTTTCATTAAAACTAAGCAACAAACAAACTGAACTCACAATGTCAACACCGACTCGTTCTCTAGAGTCAAATATCACATCACCAAGTGTTTACAAGTTAAACCGAATAATAATTCAATAAGTAAACGCACCCTCTACACTCACAACACAGCGGAAGACTAGAACCAAGATACCATACTACGTCCAAGCTACGACAGCTACAAAACCTCAGCTTCGATGGTGATTACACTGACCTGCACAATAAACCCTACACCATAGAATAGTGCACCGGGTTGAATAAAACAAACCCGGTAAGCTTTTCAGCCCGTATGAGTAAACTCAATTAAAATGACTCACGTCACTCATGCTTATAAATTCTCAGCTCGTGAGATAATTAAAGCAACAATATTTAATTCCACAAAACACAACCAAACATCAAGTTCATATCATATCATATCATCACAACGATAAATCACACTCACTTCCCTTCAACATAAAGCATTTGTCAAAACGATGACCTCACAACTCATTTCCCAATCACTACAGATCACAACCCACAACTGTACCCACAATAAGAATTAAGCAAAATCAGTAATCCCTGCATAGAAACTTAGTTCAGGAGATCACATGAAAACAAACAAAAGAAATCATATAAATCCATGCATAGAGTTTAGTTCAGGAATTTACATTAAAACAAACAATACAAAAAGTGGTAATCCCTGCATATAACTTAGTTCAGGAGATTACATTAAAACAAACAATGCAAAAGACAGTAATCCCTGCATGTGACTTAGTTCAGGAGATTACAATTAAATCAACAATAGAATTTATAGAAATCCAAATCTCACGTAAACACAAACGAAAAACCCCAAAAACCTTCCCTGAACTACGACAGACTCGAGCTCAACTGAATCGTAACCTGTCACCTCTGCCGAGGTTCAACCTTACAACCAAACTTCAGACCCTTCGGTCCTCAGAATAGAAATCCAGGTTACCACTGTAACCTTCAAACTTCAGACCCATCGGTCCTCAGAATAGAAATCCAGGTTACCACTGTAACCTTCAAACTTCAGACCCTTCGGTCCTCAGAATAGAAATCCAGGTTACTACTGTAACCTTCAAACTTCAGACCTTTCGGTCCTCAGAATAAAACCTTTTTAAGGAAATCCCACACGACTCACAATGTCACATCACATTTTCAATTCACTCTTTCAACAATATAACCATCAAACATATACATATCACAACCCCACTCCATCCATATATATATTCCACGTAAATATATATATATATATATATATATATATATATATATATATATATACGTAGTCATTCACGCAGGAATGACCACTAATACCAACTATAGTTTTATAAATTAACTACTCGAAAATCATTTTATATCAAAACATTGTTTTAACTTACCCATGAACCGTTGTCGATCAAGTTCATATATTTTAAAACAAATAATTTGTTTCGAAAATGATATAACAATTAAACAAGTAATTCCGAGTAATAAATAAATCCGTTCGTAAATGAACCACGTGAGATTTACTCACCTCCAATCCAGCTGCGTCTCCACACAAAACCAAGACAAGCACAAAATCATCCATACTCCGCTCACACAATTCCGTCAATCACCTAATCACATCAAGGTCACACTCAATACAACACAAAGCACACAATTCACAAAACACAGTTATACGACCATCCAACAGTCGGATCCTCATCCAAGACCATCCAATGTCTTCCGAACACTTCTACGATCAATAAATCAAAACTACAATTCGATCGAACGGCCGAATCATCACGGATCGAAAACCGAAACGAATCGAAAACCCTAACATGCTCATACGATCTCAAAAAATTACAAACTATATATCGAAATGCTCGTATCGACAAGTAGATCGAAATCAGGAACAGAAACTGTCCCTGAGGTGGCCGGAAGCCGCCGGAAAGCACCACCACAGTGGCGGCACCGCCACCGACCCAAAGTCGGAATTTGGCAAAACTTCCAACACCAAAGTTCTTCATCTCAACTCCAATTGAAACATTCATAACTAGCACAAAGTCAGAATCGAAGCCATTTGGCAGGAATTTACCTCGCAAGTTTTGAAAACCGATGAACCCTAGATTCCCAATCTTCCAAATTCGAGCTCCACAGGTTGAATCGTTGCAAGCCGCTTGGAGGGAAGCATCTAAGTCCTCTGGGCTTCAAAAGCCCCCAAGAATCACCGCCTGAGGTGGCCGGAATCGGAAGTTCCGATCTGGGTTCGAAGCATCGCTGCCGCCAAACTTCCCGGCCTTGTAGCGCCGTCTACGGTGCTTCCCACAATGAATCACCACCACAGACGTGTAGAGGGGACTGAGGAGAGCAGGATTCCCTTTGGAATCGCGCCGATTGGTGGCCGGACGGTGACCAAATCAGCCGGCGAAGGGAGAGGGCAAAACTGGGCTCGGGAGAGAGGAGAGAGAAAACTTTCCGAAAATGGAAAGTTGGTATTTTCTGATATTTTCGGATTTTTTTCCTATTTAACCAAAATGGAAACCTTTTCCAATGGCCATAACTTCTTCATATGAACTCCGATTTTCGCGTTCTACATGTCCACGAACTCGTATCGACGCACTCTACAACTTTCGTGAAGGAAGTTCTCACAGAATCTAAACGTATAAAAAGTCAAACTTCGTAACCCCCTAAAACGTGCACTCCGAATAATTATTCGTCCAAAAATAATTCCACTCCACCCTCGAACCACGAAATCGTACAAACGAACACTTTATTAATCCTAGGAAACATTTAGGAATTAATAACAAATTTATGGGGATCAGTTTACAGATCTAATCATATAGCTAGCTCCCTCTATCCAGTAGTATTCGCTAGCTAGCTAATCTGAGCTAACTTTAATAATTAACAAGTACTGATCCCCACATACAATTTGGCTGCTCCAATTTCCCACTTAAACCGGGTACGTAATCATTCTTCATGGCTTCATGCAAGTTTTATATTATATCCTAAATTTTTAGGGGTGTGAAATTAACACACCCCTTTTTACATTCTGCACTCCCACTCACTTTTGGTTAATTGAGTTTTCAAATTTGCCCCAAAATCAACAACAATTTAACCTCATACCAGTCCCCAGAAAACGCAGTCCAGAGTCACCAAATCCTCCGGCATCTTTGGTCGTTGGTCTCCAAAATATCTTGAATCTTCATTCACTTTTTTTTTGTTTATGAGGATCGCAGTAGAAATTATCGACCCAAAGCAGAATAAAGACTAGATGTCATTGAAGATTAACAAAGCACCCTACTAGTTTCACTCTCTTCTTCAGTTTTGTTTCACAAAACCAATCTCTTGGTCTAAAGAAACCCTCTCTTAGTTTTCAGCTCTGTATTTCTTTGTTTGATGCAAATGTTTACCTAGGCTTAATTGTATCAATGTAATGGAGGTTTCAAAATACTGTAATCAGCTAAACTTACAAAAAATATGAAAAAAAATTGAGTTCGTGCTTTCAAAAACAAATTGAACTTTTCTGGGCTTATGTCAATGGAGAAAGGGAATTAAGGACTGGGTTTCTAAGAAAGTTAACAAATAGTTTAGAATAGTAAGAAATTTAGGTAAGGTGGTTTTGTTTTGTAATTGTATTCCAAGCTCAACTTCTTTAGTAACAGAGATCAATTAACAGAAGTTTTGTAATACCCTAGACACTTCCGAAATAAATAATCTTTACTGACACAATATATGATTGTTTAGTAATAAGTAATTAGTGACAAAGTATATCTTTCTCAAATAAGAAGGATCAGGAGACCGGCCACGAGAAAATGGAATAAATATTTTCCTATTATCTTCACAGATTTGAGAAGTGAATAAAAGAATCGAATATGAAAATTAGTTATTTCTAGTAAATGAAGAAATTGACTACAATTGATTTAGCAATGGGTAGCCAAAGAAATTTAAATGAATTGTATCTTCATATAACAAATATATAACAAATATTTGTAGGTCTCTAAGCCTACACGTGGTATTATGTCTTGCTGCCATATAGCAAATCTAGAAGGAGGGAGAGAGTTCGGAAGAGAAGAGAAAAGGAAGAGATCTATTAAAAAGGAGACACCAGCCCTCTAGAATTCTCTACATCTCTCTCTAAATTTCTTAACCAGAAGAGAAACTTGGTGGGGGAAAATAAAAAGGGAGAAGAAGACCCATCCATTTGGTTCTTGATGGCTACCCAATTCCTTACTAACTACCTATAGAGGATAGAGGGAGCAGAGAGAGAGAGAAAAGGCTTCGAGGTCAGGATGTTACAAGTTTGACATAAAATGGAGTCTTTGGGTCTACAGTTCTGTACTAAAGAACCCACTTTTGTCTGATGCGTTAACTATGTCGTCAATTTACATTTATCTGTTAGAAGCAGAGACGGGATTCGAATCCCATTTGTAACTAGGCTTTTGCACAATGCCAATCTCTATCTGTCTATTACCAGCTTGTGCTAGGCACTAGGGTTCTGATCCATTAGAATGACAATGTGTTTGACAAAGGTATATCAAAATTATTGCCAAAGGAATAATATGCATATAGAAGCCAAGCACTTCACCTTAGCCCAAGAGTGGGAGCCCTCTGTGGAGTACTTCTGGTCATTTGAAGAGAAGGATGATTGGATTGACACGGATTTGCCATCAACCAATTTTGAAAGCAACCTCAGAACTGAATATACAGAGATGTCTTACCGGAGGCAGAGATGAGACTATGAGAGAGAAGCATTACACGATTGTTTGGGGTTTAGGGATAATGACCACTTACCCACAAAATACCAAAATACACCATACACTCCACCAACTTATTTTTATCCCCATTCACATAAAAGTTTTTCCTTTTACTCTCAACTATTCTTTTCACTTATTGTTTATACCCTTAGTACCCGTCCTTCATCTCTCTCTCTGATTTTGCATATTACTATTAATTTGAATAGTTTTCTTTCTCTTTCCTTTTGATGAAACGTGGTGGGCCCATCTTGAAGTTATTTGTCTTGACTATAATTGCAGTTAAAATTCATCCTCTATATTTGTTACGTCCCGAACCCAAATTCACCCGTTTACTAGTCATTTGGACGGTAAACGACATTTACTTTCACTTTTACTTTCGGTTTAGTACTTTTAGTGGCCCTAAAAATCGACTTTTTGTTCGGGTCAAAAATTGAGAAAATGTTCTTCATGAAAGTTGTAGGGGACGTTAAACCGAGCGCGTGCATATGTGGTACGTAAAAATCGGAGTTCGTATGCGAAAGTAATAAGCGAAAAGGGTAAAGTTACTGTTCATGGTAGATAGTATAAATTTGAATTTTTACTGTGGCAGCCGGTAACTTTTCATTTCTCTCTTTCTCTCCTCCTCCCCGCGTCTCTCTCCCTTTTCTCTGCAACTCCGGCCACCTCACGATTCCGGCCACCTGGGGACGAACGAGTGGCACCGTTGGACTCCTCTACTCCTACCCAACCTCCCCACGGCGGTAACTCACGGCGGCTTGGCCGAAAAACGAAGCATCGGGTCCTTGAAGTTTCACTGTAGCAAATTGGTCAACGCCGGTTTCTCCCGATTCCGGCCACCTCCGGCGACGAACCATAATCATTTGGAAGCGGCTTGCGATGTAGATGATACTTCCCAAATCTTTTGCAGCGATTTGAAGCATGGAGGAAGAATTGAAGGTTTGAAATTCTTGCACTATTCACGGTTTTGGGTTCAATGTTTACCTTAATTGTTGAACTAGTTCTAGACGTTTTCTGGCTTAGTGGTAGTTGAATAAAACGTTGGGTCCGTTGAGTAGGTGCTGCTGCCAAAGTTTGGTGGCCATCGGAGCTGGTGGTGGCGGCGGCGGCGCCGCCACTGTGGGCGGCGGTAGCGGCGGCTAGGGTAGCTTTTTAATTTCATTTTCTGGCTAGTTAAATTCTATAATTATCATAGTGCTTGTATGTGAAGTTTGGTGAATTTTGGAGGAGTTTGGAATTGTTTGTGAATTTCCGAAGTTTGAAGTTTTGTGATGGAAATTGTGGGAAATCCGGCCGTTGGATTTCCCTCGTTTTCATTGTGGAATATGTAGATTGAGGAATTGGTGTTGTGGAAGAGATTTGGGTGGAATTTGAGAAGTATTGGAGATAGAGATTTTCGGGTTTCGTTTAGGTTCGTATTTATTTTATCGGATTGCCGTTTACGGAAATATAATTGTGTACAGGGCAATGTTGCGAGCTACGGCTAGATGAAGGGACTCGTTTGCGTGGTCGCCAACTAGTACTGTGAGTGGACGTTTGTTTTTGAATATTGATGCATGCATTTCTTTTTCGAATTAATGTTTTATTAATTATCATATTATTTTAGTTTCGGATATGATTTCGGTTTTGGAATATTGCTTGGATTTTCCATCATGATTTTTGGAACGTGAGTTTTATTCGCTCGGATTTGAACTTGTGATTTAAGTGATTTTCGACGAATTATTTTCCGAGGTGATTTCCGGAATTTATTAATATATTTTATTCGTCGATATTGAGATTTCTGGAATATTTTTCGAAATGAGATTTCGATGGAATTATATTTCTTGTTTATTTATCGATTTACGGTTTTGGCATTGGGAATGCCTCATTGACTAGCGGGGCTAGTCCGATTTTCACTGTAGCCAGCGGGGCTGGTCTTATCTTCTTGAGAAACGAGATTTCGGTTTTACGATACATTATTTTCGAATGTTTTGACTAGCGAGGCTAGTCGGTTTATCGTTTTGAAATCCTTGGATTTAAAGCTAAATGTGTTTTACCATTTGTGCATGCATCGAGGTTTTTAATGAAATAAATGTGGGAAAGTATGAAATCCTTTTTCTTTTAAATTGTTTATTTTTGTCCACTCACGCTAACGTTTTTCGTCTACTTTCCCCTGGGCCCTTCGGTTTCTAATGCCCAGTTTGCAGGCGCTATTAGTTGAGGTCGGGCATACATGGTTCGAGGCATAGTTGATGAATAGCTTCCGCACTTCTTTGTTTGGCTCTGATCTATCGTAGCTTACTGTTTTGGGTAGTCCACTTTAGGGGTGACTCGACCAGTTCTCGGTAGGGTTATCTCTAAGGTGGGCCCCGCAGGGCCACCTCGGATTTCAGGATGAAATTCGGGGCGGGTCCTGTCAATATTCGACGGTAAACAAGCTAGTTTTCACTATTCATAATTTCAATTAAAGATAGATTGGAGTTGATTGCTATCTGCAATATAACCAACAAAGAATTAGCAGAAGAACAAGAAAAGTTAAGAAAAGCTAAAGACTACCGAGATAAACTCAGTAGAGCAACTCCAGGATACTGGGATAGAATTTTCCTAGTACAAAAATATATTTATAGAATTGAAGAAAAAATTGAAAATCTGAGATATGTTCTAAAAGAGGAACAAAAACCTCTTGATTATTTGAGCATTGGTTAGATCCGCAACTCACTGGTATCAGAGCTTGTAAAGTGTCACGCCCCTAATTTTGAATAAAGAAATTCAAATCTGAAACGCGAAAACTTAACCAAATGCCCAAAATACTTAGAAACTTTTTCAAATAAAACTGAGCAACAACAAACGTCAATAAAGACTCGATCACTTAAGTCGAATATCACATCAACAAGTGTATACAAAACTCGAGAGAACTGATATACAATGTATACGCTCGCTAGGAGCTTACCAAAAACAGAAGTACCACTACGCCAATAATATGATCAGACGAGAGTTTTTCATTGTTGTCTGATACCCCTCTTTGCTGTTGACTGAGTGAGAGCCGTCTGATGGAGGTATCAGACAACAGCAAGAACTAACAAGGCTGTTGTATGAACACCAGAAAAGACAACATACCTCCTAAATAGCTGTTGTCCAAAGTGAATAAAGTCATCAGAATGTAAACAAAATGAACTTCTGAGGTCATTTAGGACAACATTTTTCTCATAGTAAAATGTTATTTGTAGTCGACTCAAACAACATCTTTCTAGATTTTGCAGTTATTGAAGTTTATTTTCAACCATGGTTTTGCTACTATGATGTATTGCTTATTGAAGTGAGACAATGTTTAATTTGTACTCTATGTTGTTTTGCTTTTGGTCAAACAACATCATATTTGTAGTTTGGGCACTATGATGTAGTGGTTAATGAAGTGAGACAACAAAATATGTACCTTTAACATTGTGTTTTACAATGTTGGGCAATAGAACCAATGTAAAAGATGTTGTTGTTATGTTGTACAGACAACAGTTTTTTCACTTGAATTTTTTGTGCTCAATTGTCAGACAATGGTTTTCTGGTGAAATTGAATTGTCTGAGATTGGATAAGAAGACATACATTCTGGATATTGCATCTAACAAAAACCTATCAATCAACGCATTTACGAACACATCCAATATTGATACCAAAAACTTTCCATTGATTCCAACAAGATCTACAATATTCCATTAGTTCGATTCATCCCAACATCGATGAACATAGTAATCAACACCCTGATGCCTACACATATACATTAAAACCAAAAACATGTGCTTGTATAACTCTGTCCAATGCACATTCACCATAATATGCCTATACATAAAGGCCAAAAATGGCAACTAGCTAGGGTGATCAAAATACCAAAAACATTATCCCATGCATTTACCAGCTATGTGTGATACTTCATGACAAACTTAGCCCACTCTGTCCTCACAGCATCAAGATCCTTTTGGGTGTAAACCAATTCCTTGGATGATCGCCGCTGCCACTGAAACAAATATAGTACTATCTCAACATCACAAATCACATGCAACAAGAAAATGAAGTTACAAAGCATTTTAGGCCTAAATTTGAGGCTTTACCTTTGATGAAAATTCCAGATTCCTATCCTCAACTATTTCTTTCATGAACCGCATGATGAATATGGCACAATCCTTGTCAATTTGCTGTACCGGAATACCCTAAAAACAGTACATTACAAGAGCTCAGCAGTGCACTAACCATCATATGTACCAACCAAAGTAGAAGGTGTAAACCTACAAATGAATACTAGCTAGACATACCGCCATGTTTTGCCACAATATTGATTTGCGGCTAGATCTATTCCTGTGAGCATTGTAAATTTTGATACCACTAACAAATAAACATAAGAAAGCAATAAGTTAAAATCGATCAATTACAAAGAAACAAACACAGAAATCATCAGTCCATCATTTAATCAAAATGAAAGACACTCCAAACTTACTTCTCCACAGCCGTCTCCCATTCGTCACCTATTAGTCGACGCCTCAAAGGATCCATGAAGTAGATTGTTTCTTCATCCGGATTGACAACAGTCAACATCCAGTGCTTGCTTATAATTTGAAACCAAAAATTATGTCAACTCCAGTTTTTGTACGTATTATACATATACACATACATATTACTTACTAAATGACTACTTCAAGCAATTAGATAAACTTAAAAATATGTTACTCACCCTGCATTATATGGCAACATAAAAATCTGCCCTTTCTTTGCATTTTGGAACCTATTTGCTAGATGGCGTGATCTTTCTGTTGGATTTCCACATCCAAGTGCGCCAAGCTGTGAAGGGTCCACAAAGCCAACCATCTCTGACATCTTTGCTCTCTTCAAGACTTCATGCAAGTAGCTGCAAAATAGGTAGAGCATTAATATATTTGCAATCTAGGAGAGTATAATTATTGAAACACAATTATATGGCAATAATACATTAAGAATGACTTATTGGAGCAACTTATAGCATGTACATGCAGATCACTCCACCCGACAATTCACCCATGGTACACAAGGCATGAATATCTGCCTTAAACACATATTGCTTTTTGTTGATGCCAAAAACTTTGTCTTCCATCTGAAAGGAGATTGTCTTCCCATTTGCCAAATTGTCTTTCGCCCACAACCACAAGCACTTGCACGCTGTAGGGTAATCTTTCGGCAGCTTCTTGAAGTCGATAAATAACTCCTCTTCATCAACGGCTACTACCCTTTTCCTCTTCTTCAAACCCTTACCAGCCTTCATAGGTTGTTTCTACATGAAAACAGTTTTGAGTGCTTAATTAACAAATAGACAACATGTAACATATATAATCTCATTAAATTCCAATTCTTGTTACTTTACCTTCTTAACATCGGGAGGGGATTGAACTATAAGATCCCTCGGCCAAGCAACAAAAGACCCCACAACATCTTTGACAGTAACCATCTCATCTCCGACTAGGAATGGAAGCTTAGCTTTAGGGTCAAGTGGACGTAAAATCGACACTCGCACATTCTCTTCTCCCAAATGTACACCATGAATTGTCTGGTTGGCGGAGTCAGCGTCGACTTCAACAAGCCTCGCAATGGCAACAATATTGCCAATGTCACCTAAAGCCAATTTGCACTCTGCCTCCTTGAGTTCCTGTTTTATGAAGAACCACATATTCCCATACAAATAACTATGTCAATGACTGATCAACTATATATATATATATATATATACAGATCCAATCCAGAGCGGAGTTCCGCTTTGAAATTAACGTGTGAAGTTCGAGTTTTCGGTCACTTTTCGGTCGCATATCCACATCTCGACCGTTCAGTTTTTAGGTACTACTGTATAGACCATCTCTGCAAATTTTCAGCCAAATTGATGATCATTAAGGCATCTAACTCGTTTAAACCAATGGACGGACTGAATCTGTCAACTTAAACCGTACTAGCTTTAAGGCACTTATCAATGACTTAACGATCATCATTTTGGCTGAAAATTTGCAGAGACGATCTATACACTAGTATCTAAAAACAGAACGGTCGAGATGTGGATATGCGACAGAAAAGTGACCGAAAACTCGAACTTCACACGTTAATTTTCAAAGCGGAGCTCCGCTCTGGATAGGATCTGTATATATATATATATATATATATATATATATATATATATATATATTCCTGATCCCATATGCATGAAAATAGACAAAGTAATGTACATCTACATTGATCATATAGGGTTTAGGGAATATATACCTGTTGTGTGACTTCAACCAACTCAATAGCCCTCTCCTGAACCTCTACGGTAGCTGGTTCCTCCACCGGCAGCTCTATAACCCTTTCTTTTTCTAGTTCCTTCACAATGTCATCCACCAAATCCAATTGCTTCTTTGCAGCGACAACAACCTCATCAGCCTTCTGCTTTACACACTTCTCCCTCAAATTGGAGCAGCTACCTTGTCCAGAACCAACATCCTTGCTAATGTGCCCTCCAAGAGGCGACTCAATGGGAGTGGATCTCACTTCCTGTAATTTAGCTTCCAGCCTCATTATCCTCTCGGAAAAATGAGCTCTCTCTCGTGCCACAATCTTCTCTGTCTCCTCTTCTATAAATTTCTTACAGCCTTCTTGAATCCTCTCTTCAACACTCTTTCTGTGGTGCCTAGGTAGGTTGAAATAAGTAGCAGGCTTGACATGACCTCCCACACCACGGACTCTACCATGGTGCTCTGGGTTACCTAGAGCCAATGTCAACACATCATCAGTACCACAGGTTGTCACCGATCCTTCACTCACTTCCTTCCTCACCTTGTCCTAAAACAAAAAATGACACTCGCATAAATTAGTTTAGGATTTACAAATGCCAATATCATAATATGGTTGTAAAAATGGCTTCAATTAATTGAAAAGACTATACTGGTTTACTTACTATTTCTGCGACCTTCTGCTAGCGCTCTACCTCATCATCTTTGAAGTTACCATGTTTATCTTGCCGTGCCTTGATCCACATTGTTGCACGGTCGAGTTCTGACTCAGGGATAGATTTCGACTACAACATGCATGACAAAAATATAAGGAATCATTTAACCTTAAAACAACAATGTATGAAAGAATTTGAGGATCAGTCTATATATGCTCACCAGTTCAGCCTCCAGATTTGCATATCCCTTGCGCGACATGCGATGAGGGTAATTGTTCTTAGCCCTCTTTCCCTTAATTTTGCACCTTCTGAAGTGCCTATAAACAGTACAAGTAAAAACATGTATCAATTCAAAAGTATGGACATGATTACAGTAAATGGGAAATCAAAATCATCAAAACATTAAAATACTCATAAACTGTACCAAAAGGTCCTCAGATAACCGATCAGCTACAAATATGTCCCAATGAGACTTCTCGATGAAGCTGTAATCAGCAGGGGGATACTCTAGCAGTTCTGGTTCATCCTTAAAAGGTATGATGTAGTGTGTAGTCAGCTTGCTCTTGAATTCTCTCCACTTTTGACAACCTGAAGATAGGACCAGTTTCCTTGCCTCCGGTGGTACCTCAAATGCCATCTAAACAGATGATAATTGTTCAGATTAAAACCAAGTCTATGAAGGTAAAGTACTTGTTGTTTACATTAATGAAATAAACAAAGGGGTCATTTGCATACCTCAACGCATTGCCATATCTTATTTTTACGATCTCTTGGCACCTGCTTCCAAGTAGGTCTCCAAATAGGTGCCTTGGTACGTGCAAGTACCCCAATGTATGACTGCATTTCCTTCGCTGCAGCACCATAAGGCGAACCCTTCTTGTTAAACAAGACTTTAAGCCTTACACCAAGGATTTTTCGACGCACAATCCTATGCATAGTTACATAGCCTCGCTTCAACAACTGTAAGCCATGTTTTTCGGGGCTGGTGGCCTTTGATGGCTTGCCCTTCTTCTTCTTGGTTAATGACTTTTTGACCTTCAGCGATGTGATTGCTTTCTTTGGGGAAGGCATATTTTCATAAGCATTCGAGTGAGCCAGTTTTGCTGGTTCTGGTGCAGACTTCGCTCTTGTCACTCTCAATGCCTTCAGAATATTTGCCCTTGCTCTAGAGGCAGCCCTTGTCTTTGTTGGAGCCATAACCTAAACCAATAACACATAGATTAGTTTAACATATAATCAGGTAGGAAAGCAAAATAAAACAAAGATTCACAATGAACATTTGATTACAGTAAATTCATCTTAGACAAAACGATAACAGATTAAAGCAATCAAAGAATGCAAAAGTGTACTTAAAAGGCAACGATTCACATCATGGTAGAATCAAATATATATATATATATATATATATATATATATATATATATATATATATATATATATATATATATAGACCAACCATTCAGTAAGCAAAGATTCATACAAAGGTTCAATTACAATGATCAAATTAACAACATCAACCCTAAACCATGATAACACACAATTCATCATTCCACCCATATGCCTTCGTCACCATCCCGCATGTAATTGCTGGTTTGGTCACTAGTGCCTTCAGTACTATCTATGGGTGGCATGGTTGCAACAAATGGCTCCTGCTCTAATTCAATGACGTCAACCTCCTCCTCATCCCCAACATGGTAATCCCTATCCGGACATCGTAAAACCACTGACCAATTAGCATTAAGAGGGTCATCTATGTAGCAGACTTGCTTCACATGTCTACCTAACACAAAAGGATCATTGAAATGTCCTAACTTGTTCAAATTTACTAAAGTGTATCCTAGGTCATCCATCTTAATGCCCTTATCAATATCAATCCAATCACAATAGAATATAGGTATCCTAAAACTATGATAGTCTAACTCCCAGATATCCCTAATGACTCCATAGAAAGTGGTATCATCATTCACAGGGTTTTTATCCTTCGAACTAGACACTAGCATTGCATTGGCGAATAATGAAACACCACTGCATTGAACTTGTCGGACATCATCACGATCCTTGGTGGTGAAGTTAACCCCATTGATCATGTAACCACATAATAAGGGTACTTCTGGATTAGGACCATCAGCGATCCATCGTAACTTTTCTGATATATTGTTACTGTCATCAAGAAGTTCAGCTGCAACCTACATTTCCACATAAAACACTATTATAATCTAAACATGTCGAAATAAATAAGAGGTTGAAATAAGCAGATCACTACCTTGTCTTGTATCCATTTCACAAATGTTTTATTCTGCTTCTCCTTTAGCCATTTCTCATTTTTTTCAAAGTTTGGAAAAACACGCTTCAAGATTTCCAAGTGTTCACTACAAAAAAGAATAGAAATGATAACATTTAGTAAACTAACTTCCAAGATACTTGTACATCAACAAAATAGAAGTGGAAAAACAGTTAGGCTCACTTACTCAAAATAGGGCCTTGCTTCATCTGTATTCTGCAATACACATAGATGCGCTAGTTGGAACTGCTTCTTATCGGGCTTGATGATTGTGGCACTTGATAAAGGTCTACATGTATTGCCATCTGAAATGGTGGCACTTTCTCCAACAACAGCTTCATCTAGATCACGATTCGCCAAAAACTCCACTGCTTCTTCAGCGATGTATGACTCAGCAATGCAACCTTCTGAAAATGTATGGTTTCTAACATAGCCCTTTAAAGTCTTCATGTATCTTTCAAATGGATACATCCATCTAAAGAAAATGGGGCCGCAGAGCTCAACTTCTCTAACAAGATGGACTGAAAGATGAATCATGACATCGAAGAAGGAAGGTGGGAAGAATTTCTCAAGCTCACAAATGGTTACGACAAGGTCAGCTTGCATTTTTTTCAGCAACCCCACATCTATGACTTTACTGCAGATCCCCTTGAAGAAAAGACATAATCGAATGATGGCATACCTAACAGGTTTATCTAAAACAGAACGAATTGCAATGGGAAGCAAGTCATGGAGCACTATATGGCAATCATGTGATTTCATGCCAACAAGCCGAAGATCTTCCATTGACACTAAACTCCTCACATTAGAACAGAAATGATCAGCTAACTTCATACCGAAAAAGAAGTGCAAACTGTTCTCTTCTCTTCTAACATCAAATTCCAGCTTGCCAACGGTAACTTCTGCTTTTTTCCCGAAGTATCGGGCTTCAGACCAGTCCTTATACACATAGCCACCATATCAAATCGAGCAGCCACCCCATCTTTTGTTTTCCCAGGAATGTTCAGCAATGTTCCAATGAGTGCATCACACACATTCTTCTCGATGTGCATGACATCAAGATTGTGGCGAACCGGTAAAAACTTCTAGTACTCCAATTCGAAGAAAACTGATTTCTTCTTCCAACACGGTCTGTTCACATCTTCAACACTCTTATATGAAGGATGACAGTGCTTTTTACCAAAACGCATGTTCAACTCTCCCACTCTTTCCAACACTTCATGTCCACTTAATGGAACAGGAGCAAGGTCAGCTTCTTCAGTGTTATCAAAAGTTGTTGCCTGTCTTCGATAAGGATGGTGACGTGGTAAGAATCTTCGATGCCGCTGATACGACATCTTTTGACCATGACTGAGCCTAAGAGGTTTGGTGTTCTCTAGACAAATAGGACACGCATTGTATCCTTTCACAATGCCGCCTGATAAGTTCCCATATGCAGGGAAGTCGTTGATTGTCCAAAAGAGGACTGCTTTTAATGTGAAGTACGGATTCCTATAAGCATCATAGACCCCTTCAACCCCATCCCACAAAATCTTCAAATCATCTATCAACGGTTGGAGGTAGACATCAATGTCATTTCCAGATTGTTTAGGTCCCGAGATTAACAAAGTGAGCATCATGTACTTCCTCTTCATGCATAGTCATGGAGGAAGATTGTAGCTCACTAATATGACAGGCCAACAAGAATATCTACTAGATAGGGAACTGTGGGGATTGAACCTGTCGAAGGAAAGCGCAAGCCTTAGATTCCTAGGGTCTGAACTAAAAGCGGGGCACTTATCGTCCACTAACTTCCAAGTAGGGGAATCAGCCGGATGCCTCAATTTGTCATCCTTGACTCGCTCATCAGCATGCCAAGTCAAGGTTTTAGCTGTATGCTTTGATTGAAACATTTTTTGGAACCTAGGTATAGGTGGAAAATACCACAAAACTTTACCTGGAACCCCTTCTTTCTCTACATTATTCTTTCCCAACTTCCACCTAGATATGCCACAAGTAGGGCAGCTAGTGGCATCAACATGACTGTCCCTATATAAGATACAATCATTAGGGCATGCATGTATTTTTTCGTAGCCCATTCCTAATGCACACAACGTCTTTTTAGCCTCGTAGAAAGATGCAGGTATCTCATTACCTTCTGGAAGCAATATTCCGATCAGTATTAACATATCAGAATAGCATGCATCACTTAACCCATGCTTTGCTTTCATATTATACGTTTTAACAAGTCCATTCAACTTTGTAAAACGGGTACAACCAGGGTAAAGAGGTTTATCGCCATCATCAACAAACCTAAAAAACTCATCAGAGTCTTCTGAAAACTCCTCATCATCGTGCCCCCCTATACCTATGTGATTAGGTTCCATCTCTACAGTTTCTTAATACCCTTCAGTCTCTGAATTTTCCCCATGGTTAATCCATTTTGTGTATGTTCTATCTATGCCAAACTCGACTAAATGATCTTTCACAACCCTAGCCTTATGATAGTTAACGTGCGCACAATTCAAACAAGGGCAACATATTCTATTAACATCACAACCATTCTCTAGTGCAAACTGAATCATCTCTTCAACCGAAAATTCCGCGATCTTCTATCAGCATGTATCCATGATTTATCCATCTTACAATGGAAAAAAAAAAAAAAACACAACTTAGAAAGCATTCCCACAAGTAACATCATACTCATCAAACATTTTTATCGCAACCACGGCAAATTGTATACAATATGCATGTCATCACAACTAGGCAGTTCAACAAACACATACTTAAAAACTATAAACCTATATATATGCTTCACTAGCTAGTACAGATCGAATAAGAGAATATTTGCAAAGACATACTCACTTCAGTTTATAGTACTCCTCCACCAGCAATAAGCTTATATATACTCCTCCAACAGCAATAAGATCAAAGCTCAGTTCATCTGCCCATATTGCAAACCGAAAGTTACATTTTCACAACCATGCATGTATGCATTGTCATATAAATCAACAACAAACAACTTCAAAGCCACACAAACCAATAAGCTCAATTCATCTACCCATATTGCAAACCAAAAGTTACATTTTGACCACCATGCATTGTCATTGAAATTACAGCAAACAAGTTCAAAATCATACAAAGCAATATGCTAGTACGTAGTCTAGTACTCCATGCTTCAGTATATATGATTCTACTTTTTATGGAGATGATCAGTTGAGTGCAGCAGATACATAACATAAACAATAGACACCGTACCAGAAAACCAGATAATTGAGACCCACAAAATCGTGATTCCAATTGTTCAAAGAAAATATTGTATGAGGTACTTCAATCCAAAGGTACGAATACTAGCTATAGATCTTACAAAATCAGGAGATTCTGAAAAAAGGGGAAAGAATGGTTACTCAAAACAGATTGCTGTAAGAACCTGTTACCACTCCAACTACAACATTTAATTTTATCAAAGATAAAATAGTTTTCATACAAATCACACAGCTTATTATGTGGCCACGAAAGAAACACAGGTCATTCTACCTATACCAATCATAAATTTAAAAAGAAACAAGAAAATTGAAACCCAGAAGCTATTAAAAGCAAAACCCAGTACAACGAAATTTCACAAAAAACAAAATTTCACAACCCCAAAATTGAAATTAACAAAAAAAAAACCCAAATTTAAGAGGCAGTTTCCCCAAATTTGACAACCCCCAAATCGAAATTAACAACAAACCATAAACCCAATTCGAGTTCTACCCCAATCCCCAAATCCATGTTATCCAGAAAATCCTCAACTCAAAAATCGATTTGAATTCGAAACCCTACTCCCAAATTCAAATCCAAATCAACCCCGAAACCCTAACAAACTTGTAAAGTACAGTTCGTACCTAGCTCGAAAGAGGGAGCAGTCTACAGTCAAGAACCTCCAAAGCTGACTTCGATTGAGGGAGACGACTACAAAGCTTCGATTGAGAGAGACAGTGAGAGCTGAGGGATGAGCGAGAGAGATGGCTGAGAATGTGATGGCTGAGGGTTGAGTGAGAGAGAGGTGAGGGCTTCGGAGAGGTCGAGCTAAGGGTTGAGACAGAGAAAGGTGAGATCGTCGGGGAAAGCGATTTTGGGAGAGAGATCGAGGTCGAGCTGAGGGCGGGCTCGAATGTTTTGGGAGTGCAAAAGTAGAGGGAAGTTTTAATTTTTAATTTTGTCTAAGTGTTGAGAGGCGCGCATGTATAGTCAGCGAGCTAGGGCAGAATAAATTTTAACCCTAAAAACAGACAACATAAATTAAGGACCAATTGTATGTAACAATGTCACACAACAGACAACAAAAGATGTTGTCTGAACTGAAAATATCAGACAACATAAAAATATGGTGATTGTCTGATTATTAATTGCACAATAGCAATGTAAAAAGAGTTGTCTGATTGAATTTATTTAGACGACAGACAATATTCAATCATTGTCTGAATAACTATGAAACAACATCATCATTTATTATGTTGTCTGAAACTAGATATTTGGACAACAGCAATCTAAAAATTTGTTGTCTCTTAAAGAAATGCGGACAACATCACACCTATTCTAAATAACTGTTGTATGATTGAATCATACACAATAGAATAATTCTTGCTGCCGTCTGATTTTTTCAGATGACAGAAAAAATGTGGGCAGTTGTCTGATGCGTGTTGTCTGATTCAAATATTGGCGTAGTGTACACTAACAAAAATAGGTTATGAACCTAACACTGCTGCACTCCTCGCCTCGATCTCAACCCTGGTGGTCCTCACCTGCAAGAATAACCGCTACACCATGGAATAGTGCACCAGGATTGCAAACAACAAACCCGGTAAGCTTTTTAAGCTCGTATGAATAAACTCAATTAAAATGACTCACGTCACTCATGCTTATAATTTCTCAACTCGTGAGATAAATTAAAGCAACAACATATAACTCCACAAAACACAACCAAACATACAATCACACTAGGTAAACAATTAGTAATCCCTGCATAGAAAATTAGTTCAGGAGATCACCTACAATCACACAATTCAAATCATAGCAATTCCTGCGTATAGTTTAGTTCAGGAAATTACATTAAAACAAACAATTCAAAAGGCAGTAATCCCTGCATATAACTTAGTTCAGGAGATTACATTAAAACAAACAATTCAAAAGGAAGTAATCCCTGCATATAACTTAGTTCAGGAGATTACATTAAAACAAACAATTCAAATAAAACCGAAATCAACTCCACACTCTAGAAAGAACTCAAGTCCCTCAATGGAAATAAGGGAAAGAATCCACCCGAACTCTCTTTTAAAAACATGTGTACTCATGGGCCTCAAGTAACCCAACGCGTCACCCCCATGCAGTACAATGACAGACAGACTAGAGCTCTAACTGAATCGTAACATGTTACCTCGGCCGAGGTTCAGCCTTACGATATCAATTGCCTCTGTCACCACTGTGACACCAGATCCGTAGATCAGAAAAACATTACCTCGACTGAATCGTAACCTGTCGCCTCATCTGAGGTTCGGCCTTACGATAACAATTGCCTCTGTCACCACTGTGACACCAGATCCGTAGATCAGAAAAACATTACCTCCACTGAATCGTAACCTGTCACCTCATCCGAGGTTCAGCCTTACGATAACAATTGCCTATGTCACCACTGTGACACCAGATCCGTAGATCAGGAAACATTTGAACAAAATCCCGCACGACTCACAAATGTCACACCACAACTCCAAATCACTCTTTCAACGATATAAATCATTAAAAGTCTACATATCACAATGCCACATCATCCAGATTTATATATTTCACGTAAATATATATATATATATATATATATATATATATACGTAGTCATCCACTCATGAATGACCACTAATACCAACTATAGTTCATACGTATTAAAATCAAGAAATTCATTTTTATAATAAAACTTCATTTTACTTACCTATGAACTGTTGATGATCAAGTTCATATAATTTTAAAACAAATATTTATTTATGAAAAACGATTTCACAATTTAACCATTTTTCCGAAAATAAAGTAACTCCGTTCAAAAATGAATCTCGTGAGATTTACTCACCTCAAAATTCCCGTTGCGTCTTCTTAACAGCACAAAATACGATTCCCAATCGTCTGCCAACTCAAACCGTCAATCACCTAACCAAATACGATATTTAACTTAGCGCACAATTCATAAAAAGCACTTATACAAAGATCCAGCAGTCAGATCTACATCCGTGACCACACAAAGTCAACGAACAGTTCTACGATCATTATATCAAAACTACAACTCGATCGGACGGCCCGATCCTCACGGATCACAAACCGAACGATTGAAATCGATCGAAATCGTAAAATTCATAACTCAATCAATCGATCTCCAAAAATTATGCATTATACATCGATACGATCATATCGATGTGTAGATTAAAAAGAGGAACAGAAACTGTTCCTGGAGTGGCCGGAAGAAGCCGGAAACCGCCGCCGTCAACCACCGCCAATGGCGGCGAAACCTATATGCACTTCTTCGTCTCATCAAGCCTAACAACTTTCATAACTATCACAAAGCTTGAATCGAAGTAAAAGGGGTCGAAAACCTACCCCGAAAATCGGTGAACTCGGAATTTTCCCAGTTTTCCGATGAAGCTCCGATCTGCTTCCACGCTCCACTACAGCCTAAGTCCTTCTAAGAGCATGATCACCGTCTTCTGGAGGTTCTATAAAGCTAAGGAACTCGAGCTATGGTGGCCGGAGGAGGAAGAAACCGGCGTTGACTTGATCTTGGACCCAAATCGGGTCGAGCTTCCCGTTGCCTCTACAGGTCGTACCACAGCGCAAGGCTGCCACTGGCAGCTGCGCAAGGTCGAGGCGAGCACGTTGGATGTGGTCCGGCGTGGATTGGTGGTCTGTAGAGGGAGATATGGCCGATGGAAGGAATTCGGCGATTTTCGATTGGAGGAGAGAGAAGAGAGCTTGAGTTTCCTTTTTGGGAAGTCTGGGCTCTTTTGCAATTTTCCCAAAAATTCATCCTTTATACAAAAATGGAAACGTTTTCCGAATGCGATAACTTCGTCATACGAACTCCGATTTTCATGTTCCGTATATCCACGAACTCGTATCGACGTGCTCTACAACTTTCGTGAAGGAAGTTTTCACATAATCCTAACGTATAAAAAGTCAACCTTCGCACCCCCCTAGAACCATACTTTTTGAATAATTAATCGTCCGAAACACTTCCGCTCCATTCAAGATCCTCGAAATCATACCAATGAACACTTAATAATTCCAGGAAACCATCAAAAATTAATAATGAACTTCTAGGGTATTACAAAAAGAGCTCAAAAGGGGAATCCTCAATGGGGACAATGTCTGAATTACTATTAGAGAAGTTGAATTCTCTACTAAAATCTTCTGATGAGAAATATCAGAACCTGATACAAGAAGTATCTAGATGTCAAAATCATCTAGAAAAAATACCAGATATAATTGTCCAATTAGAAAAATTGGAGCACAAAATAGATTGTATCAAAGAACTTCCAAAAATGGAAGAAGAAAACCTAACAACTATTAGTAGAAAAATCAATGAACAGCAAAAAACACTGGATTCTATGAAAAATATACTGAAGGACAAGAAAGTGCCTCCAGTAAAAACAAAGAAATCTAATGGATTCAAACCATTAGAAAAACCATATAAGAATCTTGTTCCAACCATCTACTAGTCATACTAGTATTCGGTATGAAAACCCGAAAGAAGCAAGAGATGTCAAGATGATGAGCATCTTCGAGAAAAACAAAGGAGTACAACTCCTAAATGCTGAAGAATTAGAATTCAACGAAATTGAACAGGAGGTAAAAAACTCCGCAATTCCAAAACTAGATTTTAAACAAATCTATAAAAGGGGAAAGTTTGATCTGTTGGATAGCCATCATTTCAAATTACTGGAATTTACAACCCCCTCTACAACAGGAGAAACAGATCTCTTGATGATCACTCCTGAAGAAGTTACCAGAGTAAGAACAAAGAATTATCAATTTATGCACATTGGAGCAGTCCAAGTTGGCATAAAACTTCTTGCCCGAGAAGGCATAAACTGTTCAGTTCTATGTGTCTTACAAGACAATAGACTAACAGATTTTCAAGTTAGTCTGTTGGGAACACTTGAAGCATCTTTGTGCAATCAAGTGACATATTTCAACTGCTTCCCCAATTTCTCAACCAGCCTGAAAGATGCAGCTCACTGTCTACGACTGAGAGTCAAGACAGATGGCATATCTATGAAAGAGGATATGCAAGAACTCGCAATAGTATACAGAATATACTATAAACTGATGAGTACCACAGTAGAACCAAAGACGAGGATATCAAATATCCCAGGTCTTACTGCTGGATTCCTCATCAGTTAGAAGAACCATTCACAACAAATTCACAAGGTTATTTGGAATGAAGTAACTTTTCCTATTGAATGGAAATTATCTGGTCCGAAAAAACCACCAGAAAGTGCGAAAGCAAAAATTTATGAAAGCAGAAAGACTAGAGAAATCAGTCTCAATTTTGACAATCACAGAAAAAGTGATGTCTGTCCTATCAGGATAAACAAAAATCTTCTCAGAAGAAGTTACAGCACTAGAGAAGCTAGTGTTAGTGGTACTAAATACTCTGAAGAAACACCAGAGCCTATCACTGAAGAAGAATTAGAAGCTTATCTAAACAGACCAGTCAATATGCTTAGTGCAGAAAAGCTCTATGAACTCTATGACGAAGCAGACTCTTTCGAAATTCCTGAACGATTAGAAAAACTAATTGAAGAAATGAAAAACTTCAAACCAGGAAAGACAAGAAAAGTCCTTCCATACCAAGATATTGAAATGGAAGATGGAGATAGCTCTAATTCCAAAACTTTCATCATTCGAGAAAAGGGAAAACTAAAACTCCTTGTGCAAAAAGCCCCTACGGGCAGAAAAGAAGAAATAAATTCTCAAAGATTTGTCCCAAAGGACAATATGCCTAGAGTACCAATCACAAACTATGGCATATGGCTAAATCTAGACAAAGCTCTAGATAAAAGAAAAGCCATTGATCAATGGGTAGATAGCCTGATGATGGCCTCTACTCTTACCCTTGGAAAATTTGAAGCTCCAGATCTTCAGGTGTACTATGAAACTACTCTCACCGGAGTAGCCAAGAAGTACTATTTGGCCTTCAAGGAGACTGCCAGAGGAAAAGACTGGCTAGAAGAAATTCAAAATTCAAAATCTCCGTATGATTTTGCAGTACCCTTGTACGATCAGTTCTGTGGAGATCTCTCAAATCTGAGTGAGAAGGCTAAAGAAATGGCCAAATCAAATATCTATGCTCTTAAAATTGTGACATGAGATATTTTGAAGAATACTTGAATGAATTTCAAGAATACTATTGTACGATCAGTGAACTAGAGAATACTGATCTAGTCAACCTGTTGCACAGAAAACTCCCTAAACCATGAAGAACAACAGTGAGAGAAAGCATAGCTGAAAAGCCAATTGAAAGATTTTCAGTTGGAGGAATTGCCGACAGAATCCGGCAATTACTAAAAGAGCAATGCAAAGCCAATCTTAGAGCCAAGATTTTCAGTTGGAGTTGAAAATTTCTGCTATGGAATACTAGATATGCCAACCAACTGGGGATGTCATGAATCCAAGTTCCGCAGAAAAATAAAAGAAAAATATTACTCAAAAAGATTCGGGAAGAACAATAAGAAAAAAGATTGGAAATTCAAAAAAAGTTCCAATTTCAAGAAACAGCAGGATGAAGATCCAAAAAAGAAATTCTTCAAGAAAAAGAAGAACCATCAAACCAACCATCAGAATAAACAACCAAGCAAGAAAGCTTGCAGATGTTGGTTATGTAAAGCCGAAGGGCACTATGCCAATGAATGCCCAGAAAAGGGTGAAAGATCTACTAAATCTCTATTTGAAGAATATGAGTCAATAGTAGAAACAACAAATATGAAAGGCTACGAAATAGCCTATTCTGATGAAGAAGATGATGACAGGTCAGTCTACTCTGCCTGGTCTGAAGAAGAAGAATCATCTGAGTCTGAAATAGATTCTGAAGTAGAATACTTAGAATCTAGACAGATGAATGTTCTTAGAGTCATTGAAGATGGAACTCAGAAAAGAAGAGGATCAAAAGGAATTCAGAAAAGACATTGAAGATCTCCTGAACAAGAGATTAATTCAACCATCCACTAGCTCTCATCATGCTCCAGCTTTCTACATGAGAAATCATGCAGAAAATGTTCGAGGAAAAGCTAGAATGGTAATTGACTACAGAGATGTCAATAAGAAGACCGTTAAAGACGGTTATCAAATTGCTCAAGTACGAGTACTGATCAACCAGCTCAGAGGATATAAAGTCTTTTCAAAATTCAATGCAAAGTCGGGTTTTTGGCAAGTCAAGATGCATCCAGACAGTGTTCCACTCACTACATTTGGAACACCACAAGGTCATTACGAATGGTTAGTAATGCCCTTTGGCCTAAAACAAGCCCCTTCAATCTTCCAGAGAAAGATGGATGACATCTTCAAACATGTTGCTGAATTTTGCGTCGTCTACATTGATGACATTCCTGTCTTCTCCAAAAACAGAAGAAACACCTCTATGAGGTTGTAAAGCTGATAGTTCAGCATGGAATCATCCTAGAAGAAAAGAAAATCTTCTTTATCTTGGATGAAGTTGATTTCCTTGGAATAAACATCAAGAATGGAGTAATAAAACTCCAACCACATATCCTTGAGAAAATCTGGAAATTCCCAGATAAAATCTGTGATGCTAAGAGTCTAAAGAGATTCTTAGGAGTCATCAACTATGGAAGGAATTTCATTCCCAAAATCTCAGGACTAATAGCAATGTTATCTCCTAAAACAAGTTTCAAAAGAAAATGGAACTTCACAGAAGATGATGAAAAAATTGTGAAGTAGATAAAAGCTCTCTGCAAAAATCTCCCTCCTCTACAACAACCAGAGGAAAATGATGAAATCATTCTCCAAACATATGCTAGTGATAATTACTGGTCCGGTGTTGTTCTGGCAAAAACTCCTGGAACGAACATTGGAAAGATCTGTAAATTTTGTAGTGACAAGTTCTGCCCTGCAGAACAAAATTATCCTATAGGAGAGAAAGAAATTTTGGCTGTCAAGAAAACAATTTTAAATTCTCCAGCTTTTCTTGGAAAACCCTTTACTGTACGCACAAATTGTGCTAGAGTAAAGAATTTTAAAAATTTTAAACTTGATAAAGCTGCTGATAGAGGAAGATTAGCAAACTGGCAATTATTTCTTAACCAATATGATTATAATGTTAAATTAATTGCAGGAAACAAGAATTATCTTCCAGACGCATTAACCAGAGAAATGACAATGTTCAGCCGAAGAGATGACGACGGAGGTCGCAATCCCAGAAACAGAAGAACTGGGAAAGAACATGAAACTAATGAGGATCCCAAAGAAAAAATCCTCAAAAGGTTTCTGCTAGGTCCAAAAAGCTTAGCCACAACTGATCAATCCCAGGGTAAAGGATTGGCTAACCCGTCTCAAACGGCAGACGGTAAAAGCTCATCAAGACCGTTGAAGGCTGTTAATTTGCCAAAAAGAAAATCAACTCCGAATGGAGTTATAAATGTTTTTAATTATGAACTAAAAACCTTCGCTGATCCTGTGTTTAGAACTGGCAGGAGGCTAGCATATCACCAGAAGACAATCCTAGATAATCTCTTATTTGCCTTTCAAGAAAGAAACAGTGGAATCATGTTCCCAGCTCTCTTTGCATTAGCTGAAGAACTCCATGAAAATGCTAGACCACAGTTTGAAGAAGTTCATGAAAATACACAACAAAGTGTTGTCCAGAGCGGAAAAATCCAGTACCTAGAAGATCCTGAAAGTGCTAGAGTGCCTGTTTTAGCACTAACTGAATGAGATTGGTTTGAATTTCACAATCTGATTGGAAGCCATAATTCTGAGGAATGTATTCCTCCAACTCTCTTTATATATAATTGCTGGACCTTATGTTGGAAGATACTCAGTTAATGTTCAGAGTGAGCATCCTCAAGAACACAAGCTTTGGCTTGTTGAAAATGGTTTTGTCCATAATTTATGGACCAAAACAAATGATGATCTCAAAGGCTTGCTCCCCATCATTGTCAACACAGTCAAAAATGTCAGAAAAAATGACTGCACGCTTAGACTGAAGTTCATATCCACTCCCCCAGAATGGATTCAAAAAGAAAATGGTGAAAAAGAAAATGGTGAAGTTGAATACATCTCTCCATATCATTATGTAAGGATTATTCAAAGAAAATATCTTCAGCCTGCCTGTGTTGGATACAATGGCCAGCCAAATTCAAGCAATCCATGGATGAAAGCCATGTCTCTAGACTATATCAGAAAGATCATCGAAGAAGACACAAGAAATACATTCCTGGCAGCAGGAGAGAAAATAATAATTACTGCCTACGATCACCCTGATGTAATCAGCAGTGACCTTTTCCTATCCCTCGCAAGAAAAGAAATCGACTCCACGTTAGCATGTTTGCGATGGGTGGAAAAGCAAGAAGGAGACAACCACTACAAAATGTATGCAAATACAGATGTAGAAGACAATGCAACCACTGCCAGACTGACCAGAATGGATAGCGACTCCTTTGTCCTTGGCCACAACTCGGAAAAAGACGAGAACATGTGAAGCAGCAGGTGTAGAAAGCACCGAAAAGAAACTTTGGACTTTTCCCAAAAGCTGCTTTTGCTTTTTAGAAAAAGCAAGGTGAAAAAACACTTCACCCAAAAGGAATCTGCTTTTGCCAACCGACCTCCATCATCAGGAGCACTCACAAAAGCAGAAAATCACGGAGTTGTTCTGTACATTTTTATGTTTTGAATTCTGTTTTTAGTTCCGCTCCCTATATAAGGAGCTTTAGTTTCAGCTGTAATGCATCCAAAAATTGCATCCAAAAATTAGATTAGAAAATTGAGCAGAAGAGTCTTCTCTCAAGAAAGTTGTAATAGCAGGGTGCTCTTTCCTTTTTGTCTAAGTGTGGAGTACTTTCATTTCAAGTAAGTATCTGTAATCATTCTTATGGATAGCTAAACAGCTTTTTAGCTGTTTACCTGAGAATGAGGCTCTGAATTTTTAGCTTGTAATTATGTTTATATGAATAATTTCAGTGTGTTCACCCACTTCATCAAGTTTTTAATTTTTCAAGTTTTATGTTATTAAATTCTTGTGTTTAGCCATTATCATGTATTAGCTTTAAAAGTTCATAGGCTTTCTGGTCCTTAGAAAGATTTGCTTCAGCTTAGGATAGAAACAAGCAGCAGTGATTCCGCCTGTTAAAGTAACCGCTAGGCAGGGAGCCGTTAGGTGAAAAACTTGGGCATGTTGAGGGCTAGTTTTGTTTTTCTCAGAAGTTGAACAAGTATTTTTTAAGAAAAAGTGAGTTTTGAACCCAAAAGTCAGCATATAATACATTATGCACTACTTTAGAAAGGACTACCCTTATGAGTCTTTTCCCCTACAAATTGTGTAATTGGGCAAAATACCAACTTGGTTGATTGATTGGGCAAAATACATCATGTTTTTGGGCAAACGGGTAAAACCCCTTTAATTTAAGCTGGTTATAACATTTTTCAAACACAATCTCTATAGATTAGATATAGGCCAATTGTCAAAATTGTCTTTTTCGATGGATCCAGACGCTTGAGCTGAATTGCAATCATGTTTAAAGTTTCCGTTCTGCTAAGTTGACTAGGCAAGCTGCTAAAATGATCGACAATTATAGAAGGTTTCAAATTTCTCCGAAATTTTTGTAATTTGGAAGTACTGAAACGAAATTCATATGATATATTATTTCCGTCAAGAGTTTCCTGAAATTATATAGAAAATTTCAAACCGACTATATATGTTTACCGATTACAGTACTAGGTAGATGATTAAAATAATATCATTAAGCAATGCTGGCATTACTTGACCAATAAGAAAAATTAATCAAGTAAAAAATGATGTGGTGGGTTGTGGACAAAGGCACCACATATTTAAAATGAACCAATGACTAAATTATTGGATAACTATCTACGACTTAGTTATGCAATCCAAATATTGAAATATCGCAGATATTTCTGCCATATACTTAAAAATCTACTTTTTTTGGCAGATCGATATATTATAGAGGGAAATATCTTATCTTTCATTGTTTATATGATATCGTCAAATATCTCTGAAATTTCTATTTGGGATATCGAAAATGCTTAAAACACCAAATATTTATACTATTAATGTCTAAAAGTTCGGCGGTAGCTGAACCTTCGTTAACGCTGATCCGGTGGGCGGATCTATACTTGTGACGTTCTCAAAGCCTCCGCTACCTGTCAAGTAAAATACAAAGGGCGTCAGAGGGAGACCGCGTTGGGCGGTCTTCAACTCTCCGATGCCTAAGTTAGTCAATGTATTTATGTTGACAAAGTAACAGTAGGTAAGTATTGAATGCGTAATTAATGAGGAGAGAGGAGAGGACCTTTTATAGGTGAGGAAGAGGTTGATCTTCTGTTTGTTTTCGATGTGGGACTGACATGCCTCAGTTCCCAGTTTCAGAAGCTTCTGATGCCATCTTGGCGCGGCGCGTGGCGGCGCGTGGCGGCGCGTTAGCGGCGATCTGGAGGTGGTCCGACGTTGGGGCTGTAGCCCGCCTGGCGGTGTGTCTGCATGTCATTCCTTTGGTTGGAATTAGTACCTTTGGCGGTAGAATGAGCGTAGCCCATTAGAGCTAATTATGCTTGCAAATGTACATGTATGTACAAGTCCCCCAAGTCCCCAGTCAAGGAGGGCAATCTTGGTTGGGGAGTTGTTCGGCGGTTTGAAGCGTTTTCTTCCGCTAGACTTGCAAGAGCATAATTAGCGACAGTGCGTTGTCAACCGTTGGTTTTACTGAGCAAACGCTTTATACCCTTTCGGGTGGGCCCCTGCTAGGCCCCCCAGGGAGTCCCCCACTCCCCGGCTAAAATAGACCTCCGGATGGTCGGCAAATTGTTTGTTGAGGGGGAGCTGCACGGAGCAGAGGGTGTTGGGTAGCGAGCCCAAGCTTTAGAACCCAAATGACGGGGGTCAACGTGCCTGATCAGGGCCGTCGTAGACTGTTGACAAGTCCCCGTGTCCCGTAGGGACGGTCTGACGGTAACGCCGCGTGGCGGTCGTTGTCAGAGTGAGGCGTGGCCTCGGGATTCGCCGTTTGGCGGAGATCCCCCCGCTAAATGCAGTAGGAAGCAGCGTCCGGTAGACGTGCCTGGCGGTATTTTGTTGAGCGATGGTGCTGAACGACATACGCAGCGAGCAAGCTGAAAAGGAGGTTCCGCTAGAGGTGCATAGCGGAAGATGCCCAGCTTGCAGGATGGCAAGGGAGGAGTTCCGCTGGCGGGGTTTCGCTCAGCGGATACCTCGTCACTTGGCAGATGACAAGGGAGAAGTTCCGCTGGCGGGGTTTCGCTCAGCGGATACTTCGTCACTTGGCAGATGACAAGGGAGAAGTTCCGCTGGCGGGGTTTCGCTCAGCGGATACTTCGTCACCTGGCAGATGATAAGGGAAAAGTTCCGCTGGCGGGGTTTCGCTCAGCGGAGAGTTCGGACGATTGGTGAACTCTTCCCAAGTGGTTGCTTCCACCAGACGCTTCGTCTGGTGGTGGTTAACACGTGTGGAACCCGTAGAGGGTTAGCGTGCGGAGGCTTGTCTCCTAAGCGTAGCTGTCTTCTCGTCATTAATGATAGTAATTATGGATTTCGTAACCGAGGCGACGCCTCGGTTAATCCGGAGAGTAAGTGAAGAGTTGTGACACGTGTACGGCTGGTGTGTGATGTCGTTTTTTTAGCGGACGGCCTAGAACGCGTTGATGTTGACATAAAAGGGGGGGAACCTTAGCGAGATTTGACACTTTGTGAAAACTTCAAACCCGAGTTGTCGTCTTCAAGCTCTCTGCGATTTGCGAATAGAGTTCTGCGGGGCTAAAGCTGTGGAGTTATCGGATCTTGGGGACGAGGTTTCTATTGGTGAGGACAAGCGCTTGCAATCACAGCAAAGGTTTCATCATCAAGGTTGGTGCTCTGATCCTCATCCCTGTTCCATTGAATTTCTATGTACCTGCTGTTGTCAGTTTTCTGGGTTTTGTGAATTTGGGGTGTTCTGAGTGTGTAAAGTGGGCTTTTGGGAATGGGTTTTGGTATTTCTGACAGTTGGGATTTCTGGATTTGCTAGATGGTCGAATCTGGGTTTAGTAGATGGTCGAATCTGGGTCAAGTGTTTGTTGGTTATTTGTTCTTGTTTTTGTGTTTTCTGGGTACTGTTGGTGATGTTCTTGTCGATAATTGATCTAAGAATAGGCTAGATCTGTGCTTGTGCTAACTGGTGTGGGTTTTAGGGTTTGGGATGGCTAACGTCATAGAGATATCGAGCAGTGAGGATTCCGGGTCTGACGTGTCGTTCAGCGCGGCGGATAGGATATTTATTGACTCGTTGCGTCCGTCTGCCCATGCAGGAACCTCACTGCCCGAACCGCTAGAGGTTGAACCGCTACAAACCATACCTTGGGCAGTAGCCATGGGTCGTACGTCACGTCCGGAGAGCTCTAAGGCGGGTGAGGTGGCGGCGGCCAAAGCTAGGTGCGACGAGCGCTTGGCGAGCAACAGTGCAGCCAGCGGATCCGCTGGGGATGAGGAAACAGCGGGGGAGGACGCTGAGTCCGCGTGGTTCCTCCGGGATGGCACCCCCGTCGACGAGGCGGGAGGGCGGATGACTCTCGCCGCTGTTACCAAGATGAAGCGGACGTTCCGGCTGCCGGGCTCGGTGAAGCTGCGCCCGCCGACCGCGGATGAGAAGGCGTCGATTCTTCCAGTGGGATTTGCGGCCTTCATGAAGCGATACTCCGCCAAGGAGTGACACTACCGCTGGTGCCGAATCTACAAATCCTGGTGTGTGAATTCGGCCTTGCGTTCGGTCAGGTTTGTCCCAACATGTGGCGTCTGCTGCTGGCGATGAACTCCTTGTGGCGGTTGTCCGGGTGCGAGGGGCCAACCGTGGCAGAAGTGCTTCACTTCTACGAGCTGGTGTATGTGAAGCGCCGGGGTTGCAGAGGGCAAGTGAACCTGAGCCGCCGCCAGGGAGCGCCCAAGTTGATCGAGAATCTAAGGGATTCGATGTCCTACTGGCGGGGGACCTTCTGTGTCGCCAAGGAGGGATGGGAGTACCAGGCTGGAGCGAACGAAGAAGGGCCGACGTTTAGGATTAAGTCGGAGTTCCAACCTATCCGAGGTTGGTGACCAATTTCCGCTGGCGGTAGCCGGCGGGGTTTCGATCTTGAAGACTTGGTATTCTTACTAATCCACTTGTGTTTGTGCAGCGGGACTGCGGTACAACCTAACGCGGGAGGAGGAGTGTCGCATTGCTCGTATCAGAGGCTGTTGGCGGAACCGCAACCTGCTGGACTTTAGACTCCTGACTGGCTGGGAGTTGCTAGTCGACCAGAAACTTACTCGCTCCGTCGGTAAGAAATTTCCGTCAGACCCATGTCTCCTTTGTAATAAGTAGCCGAGACTGACTGGTTTATGTATAATTTCCTAGAAACTCCGCCAGGTAATAAATCGAGTCGCGACGCTTTCGAAAAAGCAATGGACCGCGCCGAGGTGGACAACTTTCTGGAGACCATGTACGCCGAGGGGTTGGCGGCCCAACAGACGCTGGTGAACCCCGAGACGTTGGCGCTGAGTCAGTCCGAGGTTCCAGTGGTGCTGCCAATGCCGCACCACTCCCATCTGGGTGAGGATGGTCTGCCGGTAGTGCAGGCGGGGGTCCAAGTGGCCGGCGGGAAGAAGGGAGGCGCTGCGGCTGGGCAGCAGAAAGAGCCGATGCCCGCCAACAGGCGTGGCCCCCAAAAGGAAACGGTGGTGTCGCCGGTGGAGGTTGTCACATCGCCAAGGGAGGAACCGCCGGTGAGGGTGACGAAGACCGCCGCCGGGAACCAAAGGGTGCTGGAGAGAAAATGACGGCAGGCTGACTCTCCTGACGAGGAAGAGGGGGAGGACGTGGAGGTGATCGGGTCCCGCCGACAGAAGAAGGCCCGAGAAGCTCCGTCGAAGACTGTTGTTGTGGAGGGAGAAGAGACCGCCGCTAGCGATCTGGACTCATTTGCCGAGTACGCGGCGTTTATGACAGATGGGGAGCGGGAATTCCTCTTCCACCTCTGCGAACGGCTAGGGTTCGGTGGCCTAGCGGGTATTTCGCGCCCGACAGCAATCGACCAATCGCCCTTCAACCTGGCGTTTGGGCAAATATCGGCGGGACTGCACGACATGTTTTTGGCGGCGTCGAAGCACTCCATGGTCGAGGGGGAGCTGAGGGAGGAAATTCAAGGTCTCCAGAGGGAGTTGGCGGGGGAGAAGGAGAAGCTGGCAGAGGCAGAGCGGCGCCTGGCGAAGGCAGAGTGTGACCTTGCCGATGCCCGCGGTAAGCTCCGCGTGGCCATCGAGCGTGACTTGGAGAGGAATGACCGCGTCTCCAAGTTGGAGCGGGACGTTGCGCTGCTGGAGGAGCGGATTGCCGCTAAGGACAAAAAACTTATTATCGTACAGCGGGAGTCCGACGCCAGGGTGACGGAGTTGAAGCGGTTAGAAGGTGAGGTTGCTCGTCTGAGAGCTGAAGGGAATACCGCTGCGGCAGCCGCTATCGAAGCATTCAAGCGGTCTGCGGAGTTTAAGAAGGCGATGACCGAGTCGGCGAAGGCTGGGGCTCTAGCAAACATAGATATGCTGAAGCGGAAGGGCGCCATCGACTTCGCCAAAGCGTCGCAGCCCGATGCGCCGCCAACCAAGAGTACTCCGCCGGAGAAAAACGTCGTGGCAGCTCCAGTGGGAGGTGCTCGGTCAGGGAGCGGGGAAAGTGGTGCACATCCGGCGGAAGAGTCCCAGCAGACTCCCAACCCCACCCCATCGGAGGTGTCGCGCGCTGGTTTCCTGGCGGCGCACACCCGTGCGGATGGCACCATAGAGACCCCAAATCCGACATCGCGAGGGTCCGATCAGACGAGTCGAGCGGTCGTGCCGCCGCCTGCCGGAGCAGAAGATGCCGAAGACCACCCCTGAGGCCAGTTCGGACCGCTCTCGATTTTGCAACTTCCCTGTTTCCTTTGTAGCCGTTGAGGCATATCATTTTGTAATGTGTTGCTGAATAATATGAAATTTTGAGTTGGTGTTTGCCGGGATGTGTTTGTACCGTTAGTACTTTGAGTTACATTTTGCTTTTGTCAATCAATGATACATTAAAGGAATTAAAATTGGTCCAAGTGCACCTTGTAGCGGACGAGGTCCGCTGACGATCGCTGGCGTTGCCAGTTGCCCTCAGTGCTAGACTTGGTAACAATGGTTTGAATAATTCCTCGTTTCATTGATAGCTGATTGATCAGCGTACAAAAGTGGGGTAGTACCCGTCGGGTAGCTTCCCTTAGCTAAATATTAAACAAAAATTTAGCTAAGTCAAGATGCTCCTGGGTAGCGGTCTGACTATTTGTAATAATACCGAAGGTGTTCAGTATTCCAAGGGTGGGCCGATTTGACGCCATCCTTGTCCATTAAGTAGAAGGTGCCTGGGCTCACGACTTCCACAATGTTGTATGGGCCTTCCCAAGTTGGGCGGAGCTTTGTTGGTGGTGGAATGACTTCCTTCATTACCCAGTCCCCCAGTTGGAGGTTCCGGGCTTTGACTCTGGCGTTGTAGAAACGCGATACCAGCCTTTTGTTTTGCAAGTTGCGCAAATGGGCCTTGAGTCTTTTTTCTTCTAGGAGCTCCCTGTCCAGGTTGATGCCGTCGCCGTTGGTGTCTGGGCAGTAGCCCTCGACCCTAGCGGTAGGATGAATTAGTTCAATAGGTAGGACCGCCTCTGTGCCGAACATCATGCAGAAAGGAGTTTCGCCGGTGGCGGTAGTTGGAGTTGTCCGGATGGCCCATAGGACTTCTGGCAGCTTCTCCGCCCATAAACCCTTGGCGCTGTCGAGCTTCTTTTTTAGCAGCTTATTGATTATCTTGTTTGCCGCTTCGACCTGGCCGTTGGTTTGGGGATGGGCGACAGATGCAAAACTCAACTTGGTGCCCAAGTTGGCGGTGAACGATATGAGTTCCTTGTTGTTGAATTGTGTACCGTTGTCTGTAATGATTGTGTGTGGGACACCATAGCGGCAGTAGATGTTCTTCCAGAGGAAGCGAATGACCTTGGCGGTAGTAATTGCCGTTAGTGGCTCCGCCTCTATCCATTTGCTGTTGTAGTCGATGGCTACAATGATGTACTTGAACTGGCCCTTGGCGGTTTGGAATTTTCCCATCAAATCGAGGCCCCACGTGGAGTGGACCCAAGGGCCGATGATGACTGACAGAGGTTCCGCCGGTGCATGTGGGAGATCTGCGAACTGTTGGCATTTGTGGCAAGACCTCGAAATTTTCCGGGCGTCATCACCCAGTGTGGGCCAGAAGTAGCCCTGTCGCAATGTGCGGTTGGCCAATGATCTGGCGCCTGAGTGGTTTCCACATTCTCCGCCGTGGATTTCCGCCAGGACGATCTTTCCCTCCTCTGGGGTTAGGCAGCGGAGGTTGGGGTAGGTGAACCCCTGACGGTACAGCTTGCCATTCTGAATGTTGTAGCGGGTTGCTCTCCGCTTGAGCTGTCTTGCCTGGATCTTATCCTCTGGCAATGTGCCGCTGCGCTTATATGCCATGATCTCGTCCATCTAGCTGGGGTTGACTTCAATGTTGAAGATCTCCGCCAGGGTCTTTGTGATGCTTGGCTTGTCAACGTATTCTACCCTTGTGTCCGCTGGACTCTGATGTGGCTGGGCGGTTGCCAGTCTCGCCAGTGAATCAGCCTTGGCGTTCCTTTCCCTGGGGATTTGTGTAAGGTGTGAAATTTGAACTTTTTTAGCAACGTTTTGACGTACCCCAAATATGCCGCTAACTGCTGGTCCTTGGCTTGGAAGCTGTCGTTGACCTGGTTAACGACTAACTGGGAGTCGCTGAATATGTTGACGCTGTCAGCCCCTGAGTCAATGGCGAGGAGTAGACCGGCGATGAGTGCCTCGTACTCCGCCATGTTGTTTGAAGCTTTGAAGTTGAATTTTAACCCGTACTCCGCGTTCAGTCCCCCGGGTCCTGTTAAGATGATTCCGGCGCCGCTGGCCTTGGCGCTGGCTGAGCCGTCCACATGCAGGTTCCAATCTGACTGTGGGGGAGCTACCTCCTCAACGGTTACCATTTCTGTTCCAGGCCTTGTCTCAACACCGGGTTCCGGCTGTCGCTCGGTGAGCTCAGCGATGAAGTCCGCCACTGCCTGGCCTTTCATGGCGGTTCTTGGCCTGTAATCTATGTCGAACTCGCTGAGCTCAATGGCCCACTTGCTGAGGCGCCCCGAGTGTTCAGGGTTCTGCATCACTTGCCTCAGCGGCTGATTTGTTAACACATGGATTGTGTGAGCCTGGAAGTATTGCCGGAGGCGTCTGGCAGCGACGATAAGTGCGAGGGCCAGCTGCTCCAAGGGAGGATATCTTGTTTCTGCTCCGTTCATGCCTCTGCCGGCGTAAACACTGGAAGCTCATCTGGGCCTTCCCGCCGGACGATGGCGCAACTTACCGCCGACGTCGAGACCGCCAGGTAGATGAATAGTGTTTCTCCTTGCACAGGGACAGAAAGGAGAGGGACTGCCGCCAGGTATTCCTTTAGGCCCTGGAACGCCGCCTGGCACTCTGGGTTCCAGTCAATGACCTTCTTGTGAGTTGTTTTGAGGAGTTTGAAGAATGGGGCGCACCTATCAGTGAGTCGAGAGATGAACCGAGAAAGGGCGGTTAACTTGCCCTGGAGGCACTGGACGTGTACCTTATACTCAGGGTCCGCCAGGTCAAGGATGGCCTGGACCTTATCTGGGTTAGCCTCGATGCCTTGCTCGCTGACGATGTATCCCAGGAATTTGCTAGCGGTGACCGCAAAGAAACACTTCTATGGGTTGAGGCGCATACCATAGGCCAAGAGAATGGTTACTATGACCTTGAGGTTTGCCACATGTCCGCTGGCCTTTATGCTCTTAACTAGCATGTCGTCCACGTAGACCTCGATGATTTTTCCCAGATGCTCAGCGAACATGGCGTTCATCAACCGCTGGTAAGTTGCACCGGCGTTCTTTAGGCCGAAAGGCATGACATTGTAGCAGTAGAGGCCTTTGTCGGTGGTGAAGGTGGTGCATTCCTGGTCGCTGGGGTGCATCTTGATCTGATTGTATCCGGAGAAAGCGTCCATCATGCTGAGGAGCTCATGTCCGGCAGTGGCATCGACTAGCTGATCGATACGGGGTAGCGGAAAGCTATCCTTTGGGCATGCCTTGTTGAGATTTTTGAAGTCGACACACATCCGCCACTTGCCACTGGCCTTTTTAACCATTACCAGGTTTGAGATCCACTGGGGATAGATGACTTGGCGGATGAATCCAATGTCCTGGAGTTTGGCGACCTCCTCTCGGATTGCCCGATATTTTTCCTCATCAAAGGCCCTTCGCTTCTGCTTGATGGGATAAAAGGAGGGTTTGATGGTCAGTTTATGAGTGATAATTTCAGGAGAGATACCTGGCATGTCCGCGTATGACCATGCAAAGACGGCGGCGTTATCACGTAGGAACTGAGTGAGTTCTGCCTCCACCTCTGGGTTTAGTTGGGCGCCTATGCGGACTGTCCGCTCGGGGTGTTCGTCTAAGAGGCAGACAACCTTTAACGACGTGTCAGGGTCGACCGGCTCCTTCCTTACATACTTCTCCTCCTCATCCCTAGGATCCTCAAAGATGTTTGGTGGCGGTGCCTCACTACCCACTGTCAGAATTTCATGGCGGCGCGTCGACCGCGCTATAGTCGTTGAGTAACATTCTCGTGCCAGCTGCTGGCTTCCCTTGACACAGCCCGTGCCGTTGGGTGTGGGGAACTTCATGAGAAGCATGTACCCGACAATGATGCACTTGAGCTTGTTAAGCGCTGGTCGACCAATGATGGCGTTGTACGAACTGAAGCAGTCGACAATAATGAATTCTGTATGTACCTCCGCCATGCAGGGGCTAGTGCCAATAACCAGCCGCATGTAATCTGACCCTAGCGGTTGTGTGACGTCACCGGAGAAGCTGAGCAGTGGCTCGTGATCCTGGAGTAGTTTTTTGTTCCGCTTAAGATGGTCGTAGCAGCCACTGAAGATGACGTTGACAGCGGACCCGCTATCCACCAAAATTCGCCCCACCGAGAATTTGCCAAGAATGGCATCGACCACAAATGGGTCGTCATGGGGTAGATGCACTCCGCGCTCTTCCTCCTCCGAAAAGGTAATAGGTTCCCAACCTGATCTTGGGAGTTTGGCGGATCTTTCGTAGCGGATGTTGCAGACTTCCTTTGGGTGATTAGCGCGTGCATAGCGCTTTCTTGCCCTGTGAGACATGCTGGTGATTGGAGCACCGCCATCGATGGTGTTGATGCGGCCCAAGGTCTCAACGTTGGCAATTACTGGTGGTGGTTGACGCACCTTGAACTGCTCCAACTTGCCGTCACGGTACAAGGTCTCAACGGCAGTTTTGAGAGCATTGCAGCTGTTGGTATTGTGGCCGCTGTCCTCGTGGTATTTGCACCACTTGCCGGTGTTCCTGGGTTTGCCTGTCTTTGGGTATTTTGGAGGGGGTGGCGGCGGGATCTGATCCTTGCACTGATTGTAAATGTCTTCATACGAGGCAGTCAGGACCGTGAAAACTGCATACCGCTACGAGGACTCCGCCTGCTTGTTGCGGTTATCCCCATGAGTTGGGCGGTTGCCCTTATGGTAATGCTGGTCCTTCTGCCGCTTATTCTGGTGGTGGCCCTGTTGCCACTCCCTTTTCTTGTCAGTTGATGGTGCTGAGGGGGTCTTGTTAGCGGTTTCCTGATGACTGGAGGATGGCTGTGTTGACTTTGGTGTTGGTGGTGGCGGTGGGGTTTCTCCATATGTGATGAATTCCTCCTGGGCGTGAATGACCGCCTCACTCATGACGTGGTCATATGTCGCGTTGGGATGATTGTAGTTGAGGTGATAGAGGAACGGTCCCTTGAGCAGTCCCTTCCTGAAGGCCGCTGATGCCATCGTTTTGTCTAGGTCACGGCACTGAGATGCTGCCGCCCGCCACCTTGTGACGAAGGCCTTCAGTGACTCGTCCTCTCCCTGCTTGACGCTGAACAGCTGACTTGTGTTGTGATGACCGGCGGATAATAAGATGAACCGAGAAAGGAAAGCATGGGATAGTGCATTGAATGAACTGACAGACCCCGGCGGACACTCAAAGAACCAGTTCATTGCCTCGCCATCCAATGTTTCGCTGAACAAGTGGCACAAGGTGGCGTCGTCGAACCCCTTGTTGTTGGTGACCTTCTTGAAGGTGTCCATGTGGACGAAGGGATCAGACATTCCGCCATAATGCGCCATCTTTGGGGTTTTTGCATATGCCGGTCTGACAGCTTGCAGAATTGCAGCGGTGAAGGGCCCGGGTCTGGAAGCGAAGAGCGGATTCTGAGTTGGCGCCTGGACGCCCGACTCCGCCCGGATCAACCTCTGCTCCAGCTGGTGCATCCTTTCCAATATCTGAGCGGCTGCATCGTTGGTGGAATCAGCCTGAACGACCCGCTGGGACAGTCTGCGCCCCGGCACAGGAGGATTATTCTCGGTCCGTGCCCTAGCCTCCGAGCAGTTGGTGTGCGGGAGTGATTCCGCCTCTTGTTCTAACATTGGTTGGGGTATGGGCGGTGGTCCCATTCCCAATAACTCGGGTGGGTTTAGCGGTACCTGCATCTGTATGACCGGCCCTGGTCCCAACGTTCCGGTGCCGGGTCGGCTACTCCTGGTGCTATGTGACTGCTCGCTCTGTGCTGGGCGGGCGGTGGTCTCCAGCGTCTTCTTTAATTCCTCGAAACGTGTCATGAGCGTAGCCACCTGCCGCTGGGCTTCAGCCTTTTCCTTGCGCTCCGCCTCACGTTCCCTGTTTGCCTTGTGAAGATCCGCCAGTGCTAGCTCGTACATAGTGACGAGATCTTGGCCCGGCGGGCGGCTGCTGTTCGGATTTGCCTCACCGCCGGGGTTGGCCGGGGTTGTGAATAGTGCGCGGTTAACGCCTACTGCTGGGTCGGGAGGTTGGGGGACGGCGGGATGGTCTGCCTGCTCCTCCGCGTTTCCCCCGCTACCGTTAGTCATGGTAATTGTGGTGGGATGGCCTTTTGTTCAAGGGTTCCCACAGACGGCGCCAATGTTAATGTCTAAAAGTTCGGCGGTAGCTGAACCTTCGTTAACGCTGATCCGGTGGGCGGATCTATACTTGTGACGTTCTCAAAGCCTCCGCTACCTGTCAAGTAAAATACAAAGGGCGTCAGAGGGAGACCGCGTTGGGCGGTCTTCAACTCTCCGATGCCTAAGTTAGTCAATGTATTTATGTTGACAAAGTAACAGTAGGTAAGTATTGAATGCGTAATTAATGAGGAGAGAGGAGAGGACCTTTTATAGGTGAGGAAGAGGTTGATCTTCTCTTTGTTTTCGATGTGGGACTGACATGCCTCAGTTCCCAGTTTCAGAAGCTTCTGATGCCATCTTGGCGCGGCGCGTGGCGGCGCGTTAGCGGCGATCTGGAGGTGGTCCGACGTTGGGGCTGTAGCCCGCCTGGCGGTGTGTCTGCATGTCATTCCTTTGGTTGGAATTAGTACCTTTGGCGGTAGAATGAGCGTAGCCCATTAGAGCTAATTATGCTTGCAAATGTACATGTATGTACATATACCAAAATTGATTACCAAATTATGTGACATACACCACCTCATCAATATCATTCTAGAAAATTCAATGACATGGATTTATTTATTTTCAATTTCAAAACACAATGTTTTTGAGAAAATATTATTTTTGTATATATCAAAACCCTAATGTTTTACAAAAATCAAAACAATTCCAAATCCAGTACTGTAACAGAGAAATTGTGATGGAGGTATCCAAGTTTTCGTCTCAGGGGCCGACACTTTCGTTTTTCCTTGGGGAGAAGCAACAATTATCTCACTTGACGAATTTATAGTTCTTGGTTGATGTTCAGCTCTTAGAAAACCTGCAATAAGTTGGCTTATTAATGAACTTTGGAGGAAACAGAGGAAGAGATGGAGAAGAAGAGGACAGAGATGTGACTTACAACCAAGGCGAAGAAAGCTTGGCATCTAAATCGGTCAAGCATTTCATGGACAAAAATATAGCATTCTTTTTAGCACTCCTCAATGGCACCAGAAATGGGATCTTGAACACTATTCAACAATTGGGATCAACAAACAATCAGAGATCAGTTAAAGCAGATCGAAGGACGACAACTCTGTGAGTCTTGATGTCCCTAAGAAAGGAACCTGGTAGCACTTGTATTATATAAGTAAAGCATTACATTAGTGTCGGAGTACTGCTGCAACTTTCTTTACAACTCATCTGCCTCTCTCATGTAATTCCTCTTGCTCTATTGGTCTAGACTCAGTCTCACATATTTGAAAACCTTTTGATCTTTCAAAAAACTCAAAAGTAATTCATCCATGAAAATAACAAATAAACTTGCTGTATTTAGGAAAGAAGGTTGAGAGTTTTCCATGTTGTTATTCTTAAATCATAATCTTATGAAGAGAAACAAAATCAATACACTAATCATGGATCAATCTGCTTGTTTCATAAAACTCAAACATCAAAGATCCATTTATAATCTTTCATGCGGCTCTCATTATTTTGCTTTTGTTCTAATATTTTGATCTAGACATCAAGGTTACAGAGAGCCAAAACGCCAGAACAACTGCATCTATTTCTAATCTAGATTAATTTGGTATTTTGTTTAATTGTGATTTTTATCAATATATAAGTTTTTTTTATTTCCTAAAAAACATGAAATTTATTTTATATCCAACAAGGAAATCCATGTCAACAGAAATTTTTTAAAAAACTGATGATATGGCATGTGCCATGTCATTTGGTAAGTAATTTTGGTACAAAGTTTTGGGATCCCTAGCACTGCTCTTGGGATATATTCCCGATAAAATAAAGAAATATCCGTAAAATCTGAAGGAAAAAACAAAAAATAAAAGAAAAAAAAAACCCAGTTATCCACACAGAAGCATACATTATGAATATGGAGGTTATGTCGGTGTGTAAAATTTTAACAACGGTTTCTAGTCAGGATATGACCTAGTAAAGTTGGGAAAAATATCTCGAAGTAAGACCTCTGAAGGTAGATTTGGGTAGGCGAAATTCTCTCAAGGTGAATCTAAGTGAGGATAAGGCGATTCTGGGTGAGAAGTAATTAATTAAATGCAGATCTGTGCGAAGAGAGGTCTCCTCAACACGAATCTGGATGACGAGAAATCCCTTAAGGCCAATATGGGTGAAGAGAAATACTCTCAAAGCGATTTTGGGTGAGAAGTAATTCTTTAAATGCAAATATGTGTGAGGAGAGATCTCCTCAAGGCAAATATGGCACTACTACAAAAATCGAAACACACAACACTCATCACACAACGGAACAGAAATCCGCTGTTGTGTGTTAACACAAACTCTGTCAGACAACGGTACAATTCTGTTTCTGTTGTGTGAATGTAAGCAAATTGAAAAAAAAAATTAGGAATATATCACACAACTGAGTTAAGACGTTTCTGTTGTGTAAATGGGAAGCTGATTTCCCTCCATTCTGAGCTCATAATTCCCTCTCAGAACAAGCTCACCAACATGGAATTTGAACTCTACACACAACAGTTTTTTCTTATTCGTTGTGTGATTGAATGTTGTATGAAGTTCGAAAAATCCTACTAGGTGTACCTTGTGCAAGATGCACAAATTTGTACAACAGATTGTTAAAGATCTGTTGTCTGATCATGGAACTTGGTTGCAGAGCGCGGCAAAGTTTCACTCAAATCAAACATATGTAGGCATAGGCGGCAATTTTCCCTCCCCTTGTTTGTCTAAATTTTTACCTATATACATTCACACAACAGATTCTTAACCATACGTTGTCTGACAGATTTTTACCTATATACATTCACTAGCTTACCCGCGACCACGTTTCAATAAACTTCTCTGTCTTCCCCGACTCTCTCTCTCTTGCCCTCTCTCTCAATACTCCCTTATCTCTCACTCTATCCTTTCCCTCACACCTTCGCCACCTTCCTCTCTAGGAAGATGTCGTCGCTAGCCAAGCGTTCTCTCACCGCCTCCTCCACTCCTAGGTCCGCCTACCCCAACTTCCTTGCTTCTGTTCTTTATCTCCTGAAATCCAAATCCTCTTTAGCGATGGAGGAGATAAAGTGCCCTAGATCCACTTTCTCTCTCCTTCTCGCCTCCAAATCCAAAGAGATGCAGAAGACTCTTCAGTTTCTCCGATTCTATAGAAAGAAAGAAAACAAAACCTCTCTCGACCAGCTCTCAACCCTCTCAGTCATCTTCTTCACCACTTTCTCTTCCGCTTCTTATACAAAATGAAATTCCTGTGCCCTCCTCACTTCTAATCCAAACCACTAATTCAATCCCTCAATTTTCCCCATTTTCCTCTCAATTTTTCGAAATCCATACCAAATTTTTCCTCAATTGAAAAAATCGGATTGCGAATTGAACATTCTAGGGTTCCAAGTAATCGAGCAGCAGTGAGATGAGCAACAACCCGGAGAGTTTAAATTTTCGATTCTTCTGGCGTTGAGACAGGTTGAGTCTAGCCATTAGCGACTCGACTCATTTGGGGAATCTCGAGCCTCTGGTCTTCTTCGTCGAAGACCTCGATGTGCAGTAACAGATTCATTCCGTGTCGGTCGTCGTCCAGGCTCCACCAGTTTGGGCTGAACGACAAGGCGTCACCGGTAAAGGACAGCGGGAACAAGGCCTACGAGAGCATTTTGATGCCGAATCTGGATCAGCAAGGCCACCTCTAGAAGGTATGTACTAGCTTATCTCTTCCTTCTTTTTCGAAGTATGGTGCTTTTTTGGTCAATTTTTAATTGATGTGTTCATTTTGGATTTTGTGTTGTGATTAATGGAATTGAGAGGAAATGATACTGAAGATGTGTTTTAGTTAATCTAGAATTCACCTTTAGTCTTGCGCTTCCCTCATCAAGCTTCGTCACTCTTCTTCTTCTGGGCACTCACTCTTTTTCTTTAATGTCGTGTTTAATTGCCAATAATTGCAGGAAAAGAAAAAAGTCTAGACTTAAAATTTTGATTTGATTTTAGTGTTGCTATAGAGAAGCAGAGCTTGATGCCTGGAAAGCATTCAATAGATGGTGCTGTCTCTTCATTTTTGTCCTCTGTTTAGTTTATATATGAATATCTAGAGCAGTCGTAGTTTCATTAACCAAAAAGCTGATCATATATGCATTATCAGAACTCATTGCAGTTACTTGAATTGAGATTGTATCTGAATACTTAATGAGCTTTTGTACTATTGGTCAAGGACATGTTGAAAACTCAACGAAATCACAGGGCTCTTCTCCTTGCAATGGTTATTCGGATGATGGTACCTCTCTTTTTCTTTTTTGTTTTACTTTTTATGAGGGTCAATTGTAGTTTTTTGTGTCAAATAACTCGTGTTTGATCGTTCTGCCATTGTAGGAGAGGTAGATTGGAATTGTTTAATCAATTGCATAAATTTGAATTGTTGGAGCTTTACTTAGGAATTGCATTCAATCTAGTTTTTAAGCTTTTAGGGTTTGTTTCAAACTATATTACCTCATTTCCATTTAGGCCCTTAGGTTGCAGTGATAATTTGATACTTTACATTGCAGAAAACACAAATGAAAGCTGTATGATTTTGCCACATAACTATACAAGAGTATTAATGATATGGGCCATTAAAATTTGTGTGAGAGTTCTATCTTTAAACTATATTATAGTTTTACATGAATTTACATAGAATGTGCTATCTAACAAAAGGAGTCTAGTGCTTTTCGTTGTCCATAGTTGAGGCCTTGTGCTGCCATTTAAAACTTATATGGGCTTCTATAGGCTTATTTGGATCTTAAATAAGTTTGAATCTGTAGCTCAAGGATTAAAGTGGTATGTTTTTTCTATTGGGTTTACATCAAGCTTCTTCTTTGTCCATTACAATATATGTGCATAGAAACTACACGAAAGATAATATCTTAATGCATGAGCTCGTTTGTTTTACTTCCTCTGTTTTGTTGGAAGTGCATGTCCAGCTTGTGTCAATTCCTGACCTATTGCTATATGTGCAGATATCTCCTAGGTCAAGAAGCTATGCAACTGGTATATCAAATGGTAATTTTCTGTTGGAGATGTTCCTTTTCAACTCAGAGAAATTTCTTTAGGTAATGGATTGTGGCATCTCGTGAGGTGGTATATAGACATTTTGTGTTCCTATTTGATTTCAAGGATTTCATTCTTTTAGTGTTGTGTTTGTGCTTGTGTTCCTGTTGAGTTCATCATTCAGCTCTCTAATAAATGATTGTATGCCATGGCCTTAGCTTCTTTTTTTGCAAGTGCAGGTGCCAAATATGTAAATGAGACTAATGACCTGTTTGTCTTAGTAGCTCCTCAGAATGCTGTCGAGAATTGTCTTAGTAGTATTATTTCAAATGGCTAATTACTTTTCAATATATCTTGTTATTTCAGCATCCTTGAAGTCCAAGATGCAGAGGAATAAAATGAAAACTGCTGGTCAAGATAGTGATATACAGATGTCTTATCCATGCAACTTAAGGGATCAAGACAATATCTACTTCGGTATGTATTTTTGTCTCTTCATGCAACTTAACTATTTGAATGTTGGCTTGTTGCAAGGATATCAAACTAGACAACATTTACAAGTGATGTTGTCTTCAACATGTAAATTAAACTGATGTTTGGTAAATAATCTATGTTAAGTTCTGGATAAAGATATATTATTGATCTCCCCTCACTAGGTGTTATAGTTTTACAGCTAGCTTATGGTTGATGGAGTCACTAATGGTCTGTTTAAAATATTAAAGGCTCATTAGTATATGCATATGATTGTCATTTCCTTAGTGACAGAATGAATGAAACTTGTTGGAGTCTATTGGCCTATGTATGTGATAGGAACTCTTATAAATACTCTTATGTAAAATTACTCCTTGGAGCTTATAGCTAGTGGATTTTTGGCATTTTGTTAATAAGCTGCAGTTAATGTCACGTTTTTACATGCGTCATTAATCTTTAAATGTTTAGCAGCAGATTATGTTGCCAAATTTACATAATCTATTGTGCTTGTATATCAATAAACAATCTCATGATGGCACTTTCCCTTTACATTGCTTTACGTTAATATTTCCCACTTTTCTAATTGGTTAGGGTATAGTTGACAAATTGACTGATTGCAATTCTAAGTTTTTGGTTAATCTGATAGTTATCTAGTCTGCCTCTTCTACCAACTCTCAAGACCTCATTACATGTTTTATTGATCTGCCATTTTCTGGGTTTCATCTTTTGCAGGTGTGCTACCAAAGTATTTCAGCTCAGAATGGTCAGTGGCCAAATTTCACTTGCAGGAAGGTCTGCAGCATATTGTTGCCTTTGGCAAGCGGAAGAATACCATCATGATCATTGGCATGGATGGAAGGTACCCAAAATTGCTTCCTGGTTTCCTCACTTTTGTTCATGTCTTGATTCGTGATTTCAATTTTGTAACAAGAATACAGTGAATCAATTGAAATTTATTGCAATGCTTATAAAATTGTATATGGTGAATCAATTGAAGTTTGTTTGATGTATCAAAATGGCTTATTCCATGTCATTTTGGCATCTTATAGCAGAAAATGATGCACAAAATGAAGATGCTGATATTGAGGGGCTCATCAAAGCAGTCGCAGATCAGGTCGCCAAGTAGTTGTCAGTGGAACAGCAGTTGGAATGATATCTAGGAATAATTTTATATCAGCTTTTGATACAAGTGTACGCAGCTAGGAATGATATATTTCTTATTTGGTACATTATCTAGTTACTTGAATGTATGGATGTTTGAAAAATGGTAATGGAATGATATGAATTAGAGTATTGTTTTTGTGGTAATTACTACCTAATTTGATTACAATATTCACACCACAGCTAACCAAATAGAGTAGTTGTGTGAACTAACAACCAACAACAAAAGAAAACAAAGTTCAGTTGTGTGAGATTCATAACACACAACAGAAATGAAATCATATCTGTTGTCTGAGTAATCAACAGACAAGGGAGATAATTTCACTTCAGTTGTGTGTTATTAATTTCAGACAACAAAGGATGAGTAATATCTGTTGTGTGTTACATATCTCAGACAACAAAGAATGAGTTGTCACGCCCCTGATTTTTAACAAAATAAAAATCGATATATATATAATCCCATAATTATACATGCGTGAACGTTCAGTCATCAATACAAATACCTGGAACATCTTTCCCTTAAAACAAGTATATACTGATGCCCTGAAACAATCCAAATTAATATACACTCGCCCACAGAGTTATATATTACACAAGTTTACGAATTAAGTTGTCATCACAAAATAAAACGTAAATGCTCCTCAGAGCTTACTACATAGCGGAAGTCATACACTGGCAAAGCCAACAAAATTTGCTTCCTACCCGTTCTGCTACCAACAAGCTACCTCAGCTTCAGCCACGATTTTCCTGACCTGCAGGATTAACCCCTACACCGTTTGAATGGTGCACCGGGGTTGCCAAACAACAAACCCGGTAAGCTTCTGCAAGCCCGTATGAGTAACTCATGAACATCAATCAACAACTCACATCAATCTACTTAAGGAACTCATGCAACCATGATTCCTTCTAACATTCCATATCCTTTCCACAGAAAGGACAACATGAGTCACCGCCGTGACAATGTTCTATTTGCTAACTTAACCATCAAGTAGCAATTTATGTCTCATCTAGACAATTAAAGAAGAATACCATCGGAACTCTCCTTTAAACTACATACCTATGAGTCTCCAGCAACCTCGACCGTCACTCCCATAAGCTATCATGACAGATAGACTAGAGCTCTATTGAAATCGTAATCACTTGTCCTACCAAGGACGTGATTACCAACTTCCTGCCTTGGTCACCATCTGCGACCTGTCACCATCTGTGACATATGATTTCAGACCCCGTCTAATCATGAAATCAAACATCAAGGTCGCCATCTGCAACCTGTCACCATCTGTGACCTATGACCTTCAGACCCCGTCCGGTCTCAAAGTCGAACGTTAAGTAAATCACACCTGACCTAAAACATTACTAACATCTAATCTCGGCTTTCCTTATCCCTGCTCACCATCTGTGACTCTTGGTACAAAGACCAATACATTTAAATGAGTCACGCTTGACTCAAAAATGTAACATCAAACATCAGTACATTTCAACAATAGAAAACATCTTTTTTCACAATATTGTTTCCATGAAAAGTCATATTCAACAATAATATAAGCATCATCATGCATATTATTCATCAAATACCATCCACAAGAATATATATATTTCACGTAAATATATATATACGTAGTCATTCGCTCAAGAATGCCTACTAATACCAACTATAGTTTGCAATTAATTAATTAATGCCAAAACAATAATGGTACTTCTGTTCATAAAGATCCTTGTGAGATTTACTCACCTTGAATTCCCGCTGCGTCTTCAACCAAGAACAAAGCGGTCAATCCGCCAATTAACCGTCCAAATACTTCGTCAAGTACCTAATCACAACGGTATCCACTTAGTAACGATTCACATTTGATTTAAATCCGAAACCCCTGTTTTGGACTAAAATCCCCAAAGTGGCGCCAATCGAGGCAAAACCACATCCGAGACCTCCCAAGGTCACCGGAACACTTCCATGATCGATGTGTCCAAACCACAAGTCGATCGGATACTCAAATCCTCACGGATCGAATAAATTCATCGATATGAAACGATAAAAATCATAACAAATTCATTCGAACTCCAAAACTTGCATATTATATATCGAAACGCTCGTATCAACGAGTAGAAGACATATAATACCAGAAACTGTCTCATACATGGCCGGAACACCGCCGGAACGCCGCCACAGACGGAGGCGCACCGCCGCCGGCCAAAACTCAATATTTCACAAAACTCCCAACATCAAAAAGCTTCATCTAAGCATGCTTGTGCCATCTCATAACTAGCTCGAAGTCAGAAAACAACCATAAGGGATCAAAAATTACCTCACAAGCCGTGAACAGTAATCCAATCCGAGTTGATCGAAATTTCACGTGAATCGATCCAAACAACCACCAAGGATCGATCGGCGAGGCTGTTCTGAGCTCAACCAAGAAAACTCGGAGCCTTGCCGACGTCGGAAAAGGGATTTCCGGTCGGGTCCGATTTCCTCAATCTGGGCCGACTTGCAGCGCCGCCGTGAATGAGAGTCGTCGATAGAGACCACCACAGAGACGACCGGAGCAAGGAGGCGAATCGTTCTGGGTTGGTTTCACCGGAAGAGGTCGCCGGAGCTGTGAGTTCCGACCGGGTCGGAATGCCGGGTTCGGGTCGGGTCAGTCGAAGATTTTCGTTTCTGAAGGCGCGGACGAGAGAGAAGTGAGAGATGAAAATTATTTCCGGAAATGGAAATGAGGAAAATGAAAATAATTTATGATTTTCCTCTATTTATACTAAAACGGAAACTTCTTCCGCTAGCCATAACTTTCTCATACAAACTCCGATTCCCGCGTTCCGCATGTCCACGAACTCGTATCGACGCGCTCTACAACTTTCGTGAAGGAAGTTTCCCGAGAATCCCAACGTACAAAAAGTCAACCTTCACACGACCCCCTAAACTGTGAAATTCAAATAATTATACAGACGAAAACCATTCCACTTCACATACAATCTACGAATAAAGCACAATAACAATTATTCGTACAACTGGTCCATTATTAATTACCAAAATTAAATAACAGAAATCCAGGTCATCACATGAGTAATATCTGTTGTGTGTTATGAACCTAGAACAACAAAGAATGAGTTATACCTGTTGTGTCTCACACAACGGTGAATTCCTTCTTCTGTTGTCTGAATGTACCGACACATCCCCGTGCATGCCATGCTAGGCACATGCCTGCGCAGAATTCACACAACGGAAACAGATATTCTGTTGAGCAAAGTATTGTCACACAACGGTGAAATCACCGTTGTCTGATTTTTCAATCACACAACACTCGTTTAGACCACAGTGAGGCTGGTCATCACACAACTACAAATACCCGTCGTCTGATTAACTTATTGTAGTAGTATGGGTGGGGAGAAATCTCCTTAAAGCGAATCTGGGTGAGGAGTATTCCCTTCGAGGGAAATCCGAGTAAGGAAAATTTTCTGAAGATTAATCTGGGCGAGAAGAATCCATGATGAAGCAATTTCAGCAAAAGAAAACAAACTTGATGGAGCCATGTATTTCTTTTTCTTTTTTTTTTTATAAGGGAAAAGGAAATTACAACACAAAACCCTTTGGACAACCATAGTTTGTAAGGAAAACGAGATCGCAGCTGGTATAGAATTGAACCAAATTTTGAGATTGGATAGAGAGTGACCCGTTGAATTGATGGCGTCCCCAAAAAATTGGCCTCGTGAAAGACATGAGAGAGAAAAATTTCAATTGTTAAGAGAGAGGAGAGAGGAGAACGCGCCTCACGCGCGGAGAAAAACCAGAGGGAGATCAAGAGTGCTCTCTCCCGGCCGAACGACGCCGGCGCCCTGCCGCTGCGTGCATTCCGGTCCGAGAGAGGATGTTTGCCTGGGCCTGCGGCTTGGTTCTTGGGCGATGGTTTGGCTCAAGGAGGGAGGAAGGCGCGGTGGTGGCTGCGTCTGGATCTGTGGCGTGGCTGAGGTTTGAGACCGGTCCAGCGTCGGATCTTAGTCGGATTGGGGAGGTGTCTTGCGTCGGTCGGAAGGTGTGGCGGGATCTACGGTTTGCTGCTGCGGATCGGTGGATCGACGGTGGTCTTTTGTTGTTTGATTTCAGTTTCTGTCGTAGATCCATGGGTTTTGGATGTTTGGGTCTACGGTGGTGCGCGGGGTCAGGCAGGCTGGAGCGTTGGTCCTAGGGATTTGACGCTGGTGGTGGAGCGGCAGAAGTGGTGGGGAAGCAACGGTGCAGGTGCAACTGGTGACGTGATTTGCCGATGCGGCTCGTTTTGCAGGCGGCGGCCTTGGTGGAGCGCGGTGCTGCCTGGGTGGATTGCGGCGCTGAGTTTTGGTGGGGAGTGGTGGTTGGGCCGAGTCCTTGTGCTTGGGCCTTGCTGTGTGGCTGGGCGTTGGTGTTTAGTTTTTTATTTTGTTTTTGGTTTGAGTTGTTTAGTTTTTTGCAGTTTTTGGGTCGTTATGACCCCAAATAAGTCCCTCCTCCTCCGAGGTAGGGTGGAGTCTGCCCTAGGTTGGCGGCGAGTTCCTTGCTTTGTCAAATGGTCGCTGCCTCCTAGTGGTAGGGTGAAACCAAGTGTCGCTGGATGTTTTGTCCAGTGGCAACATGATGGGAAAGCTGTACCACTACTAGAATTTTTCTCATATACATCGGCCAGAAACCGATGTAAAAAAAAATTTGTACACATGTGTTAGTGGGTGATGTAAAAGATCGGCAAAAAATAGACATCGGTTAAAAACCGATGTCCCATACTACAATAAACATCGGATTAGCTTCTAGAATCGATGTTAAACTGCTATTATGATCACAAAATGGTGTTTTTAGATAATGTTAAACCTTCATATTTATGCATTTAATGCTTAACAAAATATAGGTCCAACAGCACTAGTATTCATTTTAACATCGTTACTCAGTCTAGAAACGATGTGTTATATTCTCTTACACATCGGTGTTTTTGAAGTTTGCCTGCTGTTTATAACTTTATGGGTACGTGCCATATATCACACTATTTGAGATTGAATCTACATTCTTTTGTATTACGCGACCGATGTTCATTATTCTATTAAACATCGTTTCCTTTTATGAAGTGATGTCCATTTTTCTATTAAACATCAGTTTTTGAGGTTGGCACCGATGTTCATACTTATACTAGACATCGTTTTTAATTTAATAAATCGATGTCCATTGATTTGTTTTACATCGTTTCTTACACAATGTCGATATCCATCGTGTTGTTTTACATCGTTTCTTACTTAATAACTCAATGTCCATTGAGTTGTTTTACATCGTTTCTTACTTAATAAGTCGATGTTCATTGGGTTGTGTTACATCATTTCTTACTTAATATTTTGTTATCCACTGGCTAATGGGACATCAATTTTTTCTTTTTGAACTGATGTATTAGTTCTTATATGACTTCATTTTTATAGTTATATATAAACTGATTTGTAACTATTGCTAATGAGAATACATATCGTAAGTAAATAAATTTTGATTAATGTTGATGCTCAAAGTACATAACAACATCCCAAGTATTTCTATGCATAACATGTCGAAATAAAACAAAAATTTAAGTCTAAATGGTACATAATACTAGAAACAGAAACGAAAGCAAGCCTCGCCGTACTTATATCCCATTTGTTCTTCTGTTTTCACCTGCAAATAAAATGAAATGAACAATTAGCTATAACAAGAAAAACAGAAGGAAAGAAAGGAAAGGAAAAGGGAAAGACAAAAAGACATTGAGCTTACAAGACATTCCTATCCTAGCATCAAGGCCTGCATTTGAAAAGAAGTAACATAGTGTGCCAGTGTGCTACTTAAAGGTTGTGCTAAAGAACTGGTACAAAATTTTTTCTAAATAACAGTGGGATCGGAGGTTCAAATCTTCATTGAAAAGGAAATATAATACATCAGTCACCATTTGTATGCTCCTGAAGTTTTTCCATGAGAATTTTGGCCTGCAAATTAGATTCAACGTCACATCATTTGCGCATATATATCAATCAGAAAGACCAATCATGGAACACTAAGTTCCCAAGCAATACTTAATCTTGGCGTCTCTGTCCTTCAAAGCAAATCTTTGGATGCTTATGCTTATGATAACACTTTTTACAATATAAAGGTGATCAAGAACTTTAGATTAATTACTGGAAGTACCTGGTAAGAAATCATGATTACATTAATATGCACGTGCCTAGTAAAGTGGTAAACTACAAGTAATCTATACAGGATGAGTCGATAGGCTGCCTGGCTCTTCTTTCCCTAGTTTATCTTCCACTTACAACCTAGGCAGCTCTAGAGAAATCATTTTAAGAAACACAGTTTATAGACACTACAAACACAGAGAAAGTGGCCAAACTTTACGGACAGAAAATTGGTCCTATGGTAAATTACATGTGATGTCTGCATGGAATGACGGCATTCTTAAAGCCAACTGAAACTTTTCTGGTCATCATCATAAGAATTGACCCATGGAACTATAATATGTTTCCAGAATATATCAAGTAAACATCACTTTAGAAATCAATAGTAACCATATTAAATGATATGTGCACAAGTGTGTTTGTGTACATTCGTATAAATGAGAAACATTTGATTTGATTCCCATCTAGCTTTTTCACTACATGGCAAATTACTTCTTAAAAGGGCATCCTATAATGCCTAAATCAAAAGTTTTGGGGTTTGACTACCTTTAAACTACATGGGAATACCATGTAGTTTCCACACAAAGAACCAAATATAACAACAATGTTTTGGTAAACAAAAGGAATGATCTACATAGTAGTCTCAGTAAGTTCATAAAGTCTCACCCAACTAGCAGAGTTGCACACCAACTAAATAACTCCCAACACTAATATTAGCAGAGAAAAAAGTGGCATCAACCTATCCTTTTTAGGATTTCCTTTCAATGCAAGGATCCACACAAAGAACCAGATATAACAACAAGGGTTTTGGTAAACAAAAGGAATGATTTACATAGTAGTCTCAGCAACACATTTCTCAAAACAAAATTGCAAGAATGGTGTTTAATTTCTTACGTGATGGTTGCAACTAATCGCGTAAAACAATGGGATCGTAAGGAGTCAATGGTATCTTCTCCAAAAACCATTGTGGATTGTACCACCTTTTCAGCCGTCCTGCACACATAAAATTGTAAATAAAATGTACTTAAGGCAGACAAAGTTGAAATTTTATAAATTCAGCTACGGTGAACTAAGAAGAGGCATCTTGAAAGTTATTTGTTAACCAAATGAATATACAAAAAGAAAGAAACTTCTGACTCAGACTCAGGAGTTTTCTGATTTACACTTACAGATACAAAGTCTTTCTAGTGATATCAAAATATATATATATATATATATATATCCTTATAAAGCATGTCCAAACCCCCAAGTATAAAATGTATAATAAAGTTTGCTAACATGTTTTTGTTTCTTCAAGTGAAATAATAGAAGCATTTGTTCCCCCTGCTTCTAAATTGCTGTCAAATGGGCAAAAACATCATAATAAATATGCGGATCTTAGAAGATTTATATTTAAACTTTTGCTGACTAAAAGGCTGTTAGTTGATTCATGAACCCAAATCGTTATTAGTAACTAGAGCTCAGCTCAACTTACCTTGTTTGCTAGAGTATAAATGCCCAGGAGGAAAAGATATCAATCTTTCACAATCATCACTTATAGCTTTCATTTCTGAAGCAAACCAAATTGATCCTGCAAAGAAAATATAAAATAGCTTAAATATGCAAGATAATTAAAGCTTCAGCATATCTAATGATCAAAGGTTAAATACGAATGATCAAGGCTTTAAAGGAGGGAGGTAAAAAACACTATAAAAATAAGCCACAAACTCTTTTATCAGTGTAAAGAAATACTGAAGCAGCAGTCTACCAGTTTGACTGCATAGCTGAAGTCACTTAAGCATGGCTGAAGTCATTGATTACTTACAAGATGCGCTATCACTTCACAGCCACTGCCAGTTCAGAATTGATGACCCTTTAATGTTTCTCTCAACTGCTTGTGGTTATATATCTCACCATTAACCTAAAAGACAGCTCCAAAAATCAAGTAGAAGATTAAGTCAATGTAGTCAGATAAATAGATCGATCAGCCAAACCAATTATACACTCTAAACTTTGCTCATCTTAGTAAAAGCCTCGGAAAGAGAACATTAGCATCAAAGTTAATCAACAGTTACAGATTTAAGTTACTCAGTCAATCTAAAACCAGTTGCCACTAGCACATGTAATGGACTAACTTTCCATCCTAATAACCATGAATCAAACTAATTACAGAGCTCAGAATCCACGACTCAATGTCAAGAGTTCGAAACTCAAGCTAATTTAAATATCCCATTCTAATTCTTTTGGTAATGAAAATGCATCGATCATCTCTCAATTCTAGCTAAGCAAACTGTAAATTTCATCTTTTCTCCAATACAATACAGACTAATCTTCATCCAAAATTGAAGTTTGAGAATTCAAATGTGAAAGAGAGTACCGTGATAATAACGGTCTTGTCCTTGTTGCAGAGTGGTTGATCTCCTGAGGCAGGGTCCACAATAACCAATCGCTAATGAGCAAGGTAACAATCCCCATGGCAATGCAACCCGCTCCAATCAGGACCGCGATGCCGCAACCTACACAAACAGCAAAATCAACCACTCAACAACTAGCCAGAACAAAATCAAACAGATTCGATTCGAGAGACGAAATGCGATCAGTTACAGGCGCGAGAGTTCGAAAATGCTAGACCGCTTGGCCTGAGAGTTGTCTCTCTTGAAAGGTTGAAAAAATGTGAATACCCAGTCTTTCCCAAGCTTCTGTTTGAGAGGATTTGACGGTGGCGGCTGTGGCGGCAACAGACTCTTCAACTTAGCTGCCGGCGAAGGCTTCGAATCCAAGGCCGTATAGTTAGATCTGAAGGTGCAGGCGTTTTTCTCCTTGGAGGCTTGCCGGGGCTAGGTTTGGCGACTGGGGAGGCTCCATTGTGTCCATGAGAAATTGTTGTGTGGCATAGACTGAAATCCCAGAGAGAGACGGAGAGGGTTTTAGAGAGAGAGAGAGAGCGAGCTTGCCAGCTGAGGCGATGGCGCTGGAGAGATAGTAGAGGGAGTGAGCGGAGGAGAAGGAGGTGTTGGTGGCCGTGAAAAGAGAGCGGAAGAGGAAGGAGGAGTGGGCTAGGGTTTTGAGGAAAAGTCGGAGAGATGGGTCTTCAGTTTTGTTAGAGATAGTGAGTAAGGATGAAAACGGGCTGCCAGAGAGAGTGGGAAAACTGACCAAGTGTGTGGAAACGAAAATTTTGTTCCCCGCGTATTGAAATTTTTAACTTAGTCTTTTCCGCGTTTTTGAAAATTTTTGATTCAAAATATAGACATCGGTCAACAGTAAAAAACGATGTTAGTTATATTCATAGAAATCGGTTTTTGAGGAATCGATGTTAATGACATTGTTTTACATCGCGTGTATTTCTCACCGATGTAATTGTCGTGATGTCTATGAGCATAATTCTAGTAGTGTACGTATGGAAATTATGCTAAGCTGTAATCGAGTTGCAGACCAAGTTATCTTTTCGTCGTGTCACCGCTGTGTGACTTATGTCAAAGAAAATAGAGACGCCAGTAGTGCGCTCTTTGCTAGTTGGTGCCTTTTTGGATACATGTTTGTAGTTGAGGCTCCTGTCATTATCTCAGGATGTTCTCTTGATGTAATTTATTTGGGGTTTAGGTCTCATGTCCCCCCCCATGTATTCCGCTGTTTCACTAATCAAGGCTTGAGGGCAGTCGCACCGGTCCTTATTTAAAAAAAAAAAAAAAAAAAAGAGACTTTGCCAACTCATATAAAAAGACAAATAAGGACAAAGCGAGAAAAAGAAAAAAAAAATACTCTTCATACCTCCCACATTAATGTAACATTCAATTAATTTTTTTTTCCGAAATTTTCTTATATTACTTATATAATTTTAATTTACCTAAAGTAATTATGTAAAAAATAATTAAATTATGTACATGGCCCCATCATTTATACCATAGTAAATTAAACCTAATTTGATTTGAAATTTCCTTAAGCTAAATTCATTGAATATTTTGGTGTATTTAGTACTAACTAAGATCCAAAGTCAACTTCTTTTAATTAGATGTAATTGATATATATTATTTATTTGATAACCAAAGTCTTTTCTAGAACCATCCATATTGCAAAACAAACAAACAAAACTATGACCTGGATTAACAATACAATATTTATAATTGTTTACTTGTGCGGCTCCCCAAGAATCACTTTTTGGTTCCATCATTAAAAGTACGCTAAAAATGTAAGCAACTTCCTCACAAAATTTTTTGCAGTTGAATTAATAGAGATAAAATTAAAAAATTAAAAATTAAAAAAACAATTTGTTAAAGATACAAATTTAATTATTCAAGGGTGTTTTGGTAAACTTATGGAGGTGTACTTAGATTTTGAAGTATTAAAAAAAGTGAATTGGAGGTTTAATAAGTAAGTTAGGTCCAAATTGAATCACCCTTCAAAAAATATGGAAGGAACACTTGAACGCTCAGCGAGTCAAAACTCTAATCTATGGGTTTGAGTCCAAGGATGCAATTATTCTCGATCGTTTTGTCAGAGAAACTACCCCCCCTAAAACCATACTTTTCAATAATTATTCGTCCGAAACACTTCCGCCCCATCCACGAGCCACAAAATCGTCCAATAACCACAAATAAAATTATGGAAAATCTTTGGATAATAATAACGAATTTTCGGGGTATTACATTGAGTTTGGTGGGTGTGTTTACTTATTGAATTGTTGTTCAGTTTAATTTGTAAACTCGTTGTAATTTAATATGTGACTCTAAAAAATTAGTCTATGTTGACATTTGGGGTTCAGGGCATCTTGTGTACTTGTTTTAAAAAGAAAAAAATTCACAGGTATTTAGTGTTAATGTGTGAACCATCACGCCCAGTGTATTTGTGTTTTGCTAATTGTTTATTATTGTACTTCAAAATCGGGGAGTGACATACTCTCTCTCCAATCTTAAAATGTCACGCCCCTGATTTTTAACACAAATAAAAATCGATATATAACCTCATAATTATACACGCGTGAACGTTCAGTCATCAATACAAAATACCTGGAAACTTTTTCTCCTTTTAACTACACACATATTGATGCCCTGAACCTACTATGTCAATATTGACCCGCTCCGTAGAGTCATATATTACAAAAGCTTACGAATTAAATTGTCATCACAAAATAAAACGTAAATGCTCCTCAGAGTTTTGCTACATAGCGGAAGTCATAACAATGGCAAAACCAACAAAATTTGCTTCCTACCCATAATGCTGCCAGCACGCCACCTCAGCTTCAGCCACGATTACCCTGACCTGCAGGATTAACCCCTACACAATTCCATTGAATAGTGCACCGGGTTGCCACACAACAAACCCTGTAAGCTTATGAAGCTCGTATGAGTAAACTCAAAACTACAAAGCAAAACACATTTCTTAAGTCACCTCAACCTAAACACGATATACACATAGCTCACACCTACGGCCATCAATTCCATAATCTTCCATATCGTGCCTACATGAGTCAACTGGTGACTACAGCCTCATGCTTAGATTCTCGACTAGCGTCCCATTATACAAATTCAATCAAACAAGGCTTCCTCAAGCAATGTTTGATACCATTCTAACGCCATACGGCGAACCCCAAACCACACTCATTCCCTCCCCACTAGGAGCTTTTGTCATCAACATGACATCAAATGTGAAAGCAATAAATCACCTTCCTATCCTCACACAGAGTACAATCGTCATCACTATGACCTTAAAGATCAATCAAAACCATTCATAGTAACCCCTGCGTGCAATTTAGTTCAGGAAGTCACAGCAAAACAATTCATAGTAACCCCTGCGTGCAATTTAGTTCAGGAAGTCACAGCAAAATAAGCAAAACAATTCATAGTAACCCCTGCGTGCAATTTAGTTCAGGAGGTCACATTAAGTCAAGCAATTCAAGTCAAAGTAGTCATCGTAATCCCACACTCCGACGTCTATAGATAGCCCCGACCATCACAGCAGTCTTCTCGATTATTGTTAACTTAATAACAATTCAACTCCGCTACCGAGTTGTCATCACACTGATCATCACATAGATTTCACCGATCATCACACAGATAGCCATCATCCTGCTGATCATCACACAGATATCGCCAGTCATCACACAGATAGCGATCATCCAACTAATCATCACACATATATCGCCGGTCATCACACAGATAGCGATCATCACATAGATTCATTGCTAGTCATCACACAGATAGCAATCATCACACAAATATCCCTACACAAGCTACACAGATATTTCTACACAATCTTTACATGACAATCATCACAAAGATTCATCATACAGATGTCATCAATTCATCACACAGATATTCCTACACAAGCTTCACATGGCAATCATCACAAAGATTCATCACACTGATTTCAAGATTCATTACACAAATATTCCTACACAAGCTTCACATGGCAATCATCACAAAGATTCATCACACTGATTTCAACGATTCATTACACAAATATTCCTACACAAGCTTCACATGGCAATCATCACAAAGATTCATCACGAAGTCACTAATACATGAATACATATGTATATGTATATATATATACCCCATAATATATATATACACACACATAGTCATCCACTCAGAAATGCCACTAATACCATCTATAGTCACATTTAAGCCCATAACTCCAAGACAATACGGTAACTAGGCTCATAACACATATCGCGTGATTTACTCACCTCGAAACTCCCGCTGCGTCTTCCATACAGAACAAAGCAGCCAATCACAATAGCCGTCCAAAGAATACTTCGTCAAGTACCTAAGGAAACACAACTCTGATTCAATTAACGAATCACAAGGAATAACGTTCGAAACCCTAAATTGAACCAAAATTCCCAATGTGACGCCAATCGAGGCGAAACCACATCCGAGACCTCCTAAAGTCTCCGGAACACTTCCACGATCGATGTGTCCAAGCCACAAGTCGATCCGATGTGTAAATCCTCAAGGATTTGAATAAATTCACCGATATGAAACGGTGAAAATCATAACAAATCCATACGAACTCCAAAATCTACATATTATATATCAAAACGCTCGTATCGACGAGTAGAAGACATATAATACCAGAAACAGTCGCATACATGGCCGGAACGCCGCCACAGGCGGTGGCGCACTGCCGCCGGCCAAAACTCAATATTTCACAAAACTCCCAACATCAAAAAACTTCATCTAAGCATGCTTGTGAAATCTCATAACTAGCTCGAAGTCAGAAAACAACCATAAGGGATCGAAAACTACCTCACAAGCTTTGGATTTTTGATCAAACTGAGTTGAACCGATTTCCACGTAAATCGATCGAAACAAAGACCATAGATTGATCAAGGAGGCTGTTCTGAGCTCACAACAAGAAACTTGAAGCCGTGCAATCGCCGGAGCTGTGTTTTCCGGTCGGGTCAGAAAACGCCAAGCTGCACCGCCTAGCTGCGCCGCCACCACCGAGAATCGGCGCTAGAGGACACCACAGGGAGGAGCGCACGGAGGAGGCGAACTGATCTGGGCTCGTCTGGTGGTCTGCCGTCGCCGGAGCTCGCCGGAAAATCCGGGTCGGATCACCGGGTTCGGGTCGGGTCGAGCGCAGGTGATGAGAGAGAACGGAGGATTTTTCTGAGTTTCCGGAAATGGAAACTTACCAAAATGGAAATAGTAATTTTCCCGAAAGGGAAACCTCTATATATAGTAACTTTCCAAAATCTTCAAACACTCATAACTTTCTCATACGAACTCCGATTCTCGCGTTCCGCATGTCCACGAACTCGTATCGACGCGCTCTACAACTTTCGTGAAGGAAGTTTTCAGAGATACCTAACATATCAAAAGTCAACCTTGAGCCCCCCCCTAAAGTCATACTTTCCGAATAAAAATTCGTCCGAAATACTTCCGCTCCATCCACGAGCCACGAAATTGTCCAATAACCACAATTTAGATTCTGGAAAATCCTCGGAAAATAAATACGAATTTCCGGGGCATCACATTCCGCCCCCCTTAAAGAAATTTCGTCCCGAAATTTAAACATACCAACCAACAAGTATGAATAAACTCATTTCCAAAAATCCAATTCTCATTTCTCAACAACCTGTTCTTGTCTCACTGTGCAACATACCTAGATCAACAATAGATACAGGTACCCCACCTAGTATCACCCTGGTACATTCCACCATTCCACTTGGTGTTAATCCAATTAATTATTTCATGGATCTCTTTCCTGTGCACTACACCAAAATTCGTTAACTATAGCATTTCACACAGACTACACACGAATTCAGAATCCTGTCATCAACAGTATCTGCATCCACACATTGATAACGCTACACTAGCATTCCTAGAATTGAAATGACAACATTACTTCAACTCAATCATCAATACACAATTTATTTCACAAAACCAACTCCCACAACAAGTTCTACCATAAAAGAAATGGTGCATGCATTCATCACACACAGTGTCCTACCGCTTCAAAACACATTTTGTATTGGGTTTAGCCTAAATCAATCCACGCATAATTCATCCCATGGTATTGCACACACACAGGGTTGCAAAGAATTTCAACTACCACAAAAGTGAAATATGCAACACGCAATACGCAATGCCCAACGATCACTCCCTCCCAAAAAGATACCACACACAAGGGTCTAACTATAGACGTCAGGCAAACCCATCACTACACAAGCACAAAGAGATGCGGTACTCTACTATCACACTTCATCTTTAGATTGCATAACTAGGTAGCAGATAGTTATCCAATAATTTAGTCACCAGTTTGTTTTAAATATGTGGTGTCTTTGTCCACAACCCACTGCATCATTTTTCACTAGATTAATTTTTCTTTTGGTCAAGCAATGTCAGCATTGCTTAATTATATTATTTTAATCATCTACCTAGTACTGTAACCGTAAACAAAGTCGGCTTGAAATTTCTGAATAATTGTCATTAGAAAATTGTCAATCATTCTAGCAGCTTGCTTGGTGAATGTAGCAGAACCGAAACCTTAAATAATGATTGGCAGTTCAGCTCAAGGGTCTGCATCCATCGAAAAACACAATTTTGACAATCGGTAGATATCTAATCTATAGAGATTGCGTTTGAAAAAGATTATAAGTAACTTAAATATTTAAAAGCAATACAGAGAGAAAAATTTAAGATACAATATAAAACTTGCATGAAGCCATGCCATGAAGAATGATTATGTAAAACTTGCATTTAGAAAAGGCTATATAGTTTGCGTTTGGAAAAGGTTATAAGCAACTAAATTTAAAAGCAATGCACAGAGAGAAAAATTTAGGTTATAATATAAAACTTGCATGAAGCCATGCCATGAAGAATGATTATGTAGCTGGTTTAAGCGGGAAATGGTTAATTTATCCAGAAGTGAAAATGATTATGAACCCAGTTGTTTTTCCTACCAAAGGACTTCTAATTCGCCTTTTTCCTCATTAATCATCACCGTCATGATTGATCTATCACAGACCAAAAGAGTACGAATTATACCCGTTACCCTCGCTATTGTAGTAATTAATTTGTTTCATTACAATTATAGTAATTACTAGCTAGGTTAGTTCATCAGTCTTCAGAGTCTCACTACAAATGTTCCCCCTGCAGATTGGCAGGCTACTAACATTATCACTCAAGTCCGGTATCTAACTCAAACCCGGCAAGTCAGCTGGCTTTGGACCAGCAGATCAGCAAATTGTGCAGCAGATCATCTAGCTGCTCTTGCTTGCAGAGGAAAGTGCCCTGTGAACTGGCTTTCACACCCGCCTTCTTCTCTTTCTGAAATCTTGTTGTATGATGGGTGCCCTGGCCCTTCTTAATGGCCTCTGCTCTGGCCTCTCCTTTTTGAGGCTTTATGAGCTTTGTCCTTCTGCTTGTTTCCTATGGTTTCTGTTTTAATGAAAGTTTTCATTCCCAAAAAAAAAAAAAAGTTTATTGGAGTTGTTGAGCCAGGACTGTTAGCTCCCCTAGCTACTCGATCTCTTCTATATGTGTAATGTGTGTGGCAGACTGAACACATATCTGTAATTTGTATTCAGTTTCACAGTTTGTTTGGTTTGGTTGACGTACTGCACTAATTATAAGCAGTAAGATTATATATTGTGGGAGAATTCTTGGATACCTTGGTGTTTGTCATACCCTCATTTTGTTAAATATTTTGGACCATTGGATTAATAATATATCCAATGGTTCAAAATATTTAACAAATTGGTAACTTGTTTAGCCCTTAGCCTTTCTAATTTTTTTGGTAACACAAACTACTAATTGAATTGAAAACAATAAAGATAGTGAAAACAATAAAGCCAATTAATGTTTGATTATCAATTGACAATTGACAATTATGATTTTTCCTTTTTCAAAAAAAATTAAAAGAACCTTCTATCCTAGGTTCACCGAATTACTTTTAGTTAAATAGTCTATATTACTAATTAATTTGATTATTAGTGAATTAATGCTTGTTATTAATGGACAATTACACAATTGAAAATTACGTTTTTTCCTTATTAAAAACAAAAACCTTCTCACCTAAGTTCGCAAAATTAGTATTAGTTAAGTAATCTTTATTACCAATTAATTATATCATTAGTAGTTTCCTTAACCAAATATAATTCTTTTTACATGCATTTTACGACAACGACAACAATTAGTGTAAAAATAAATAATATTTGTTTTAAATGTAGTCAAATGAGAACCTACTTTAGGACTTATTTACTCAAATGAGAATCTACTTTACTCTAATGAGAACCTATTACAATCACCACGTACTTTTAGTACTTAATTACTCAAATGAGAACCAACTTTTCTCTAACGAAGACCTTATTTACTTTAATGCAGATTTTTTTTCTAATTACCACATGTGTCCTCAAAGTGGTTACATGAGTCCTCAAAGTCGTAAATATTATATAAAATAGAACATGTATGAATCTTTATGTTTTTATCATTAGTGAAATTATTACTACAATGACTACACATTTTAACACAACCCACAACACTTGATGTAAAAGCGGTAACTTTTGTTCTATTTGTAGTAATTACTCCACCTAAACTAATGTACTAATTTATAGACAATTTAACAAGTATGACAACAAATTTGTTGTCAGAGTGGTAAATCTTTATGTTTTTATCATTAATGAAATGATTACTACAATTAATACACATTTTACCACAATCACAACAATTGATGTAAAAGCGGTAACTTTTGTCCTATTTATAGTAATTACTCAACCTAAACTAATGTACTAATTTATGGACAATTTAACAAGTACAACAACAAATTTGTTGTCAAAGTGGTAAATCTTTATATTTTTATCATTAATGGAATAATTACTCAATGACTACATATTTTACCATAACTTGCAACTATTGGTGTAAAAGTAATTACTTCAAAAACTATACCATTTACAAGATTACCAACCATTTTACAATTCCGACAACATTTGTGTTGTGAACATGGTAAAATTAAAATTAGACCAAAAGATATGTAACAACTCAGTATTTAAGGAGCTTCTCCACTTGATAATCAAGGTTCTAAATTTGATAAAAGTTGTACAAATATGATATTTACATCTTTGACCACTCAATTACAATAACCACAACAACTGTTGTCATAAGTCGTAATTGTAGTTCAACTATGTGTAATTTATTATTTTGACAATACTTGTTACATGATTTTTAACAATGTTACATATCAAGAAAGAGTGTGTTGTTAATATGATAAATTTTATTTTTAAAAATGACACATGTCGATATTCAATTGGGTAACCTGTTGACCAGTTTAGTAGGTTTCCACTATATTAATTTACTAAAAGTAAAAAAAATAAAAAAGTAAGGGTATGGCAAACACCAAGATACCCAAGACGACCCCATATATTGTGAGTGTATAATATGTGCAGAGTGTTTTTTTTTTTTTTTTTGACTTTGTCAAGGGGAACCCAAAGGCATAGAGTGTTAAATGTTATTGAAGTGGCCAAATTTCATGTAGGGATCAGTACTTGATAATTATTAAAGTTAACTCAAACTAGCTAGGGAGTACTAGATAGAGGGAGCTAGCTATAGAATTAGACCTGTAAATGTATCGGATTTGGAGTGTATCGACTTAAATCTGAATTTGTTTAATAATAAAAAATTTCAACCCGACTCGATCCAATAACCTAGCGGATCATTGATATCCGTTTATAAGAACAAATATTTTTAAATTTTAAATAATAATATTAAATTATTATTATGACACTTCAGAAAATATTAATAAAATATTAAAACAAAATGAAGAGTATCGCCAAAAATTAAATTACATAACCAAAATATTCCTTAAATGATAAACTAAGGTAACCATGGTACTAAAGAGAGTTTCTATTGGAACCTCCAAATTTGCTCATTTGACCTCTCTACTCTCTACACCTCCTTGCTTTTAAATACCCAATGTTTGCTCACTAGACCTCCTTTTGAATTCCTAAAATAACCTTAGTTATATTATTCACATACAAAACAAGAAATTACTCATTATACCTCTAATTCACTCACTACACCTCCATTCCTTGATTTTTTTTTTTTGATATTTTGCATGCAAACACAAACTTGGACCATATTTTATTACTACACAAAAAATAAATCATGATTCTAGCTAGAACCATACTTGCAGTACACACACATAGTTTGACTAGCTACAATATTTATATATAAAAGTTAACTCCTTAACTCCTATGCTCCTATTAATCGAAACAAACTCATATGCTCCTATGTGGTGATTAAACACACTGAAGGCCATTAAGAAGATTGATAATGTTAGAGTCGAACACAAACGCAAAAGAAAAAAAAAAAAAACAAAGCAAGAAACACCAGCAATAACCAAACGCAGCAAAAAAAATAAAAAATAAAAAAAATAAAAGCCATCGTCTCCCATCCAAAAACTCTCATCCTCCAACCAAACCTTAAACAAAGTCTAGATTAAGAACTTAATTAGAGTTCTGAAAAAATTTCTTAGCCTTTTAATCAACAACAAACTTTATACTAGTATTCAAATAATACCTTGCTTGGAGGCTCTAAAACATTGAATTGTGTATCCATTAATAAAGTTATTTCAAATAGTTGCAATAGCTCTTATGCACGTTGCTGGCTTTGACGTTGTGATCAAAACGGGAACGTTATCATGGATGAGAGTAAGATCACAGGTCTAGGGTTTAAACCATTGTATCGTGAAAACTAGCTAGGTAGAGAGGTTTGTAAAGAAAATATTAGTTAATTAAAATTCATTGTCTATAATTGTCATTTTATAAGAGGATATATATATAATTCAATAATTCAAAAGAGGTAGAGGTCAAATGAGCAAATTGGGAGGTCCCAATAGAAAATCTCGGTACTAAATTTTCAAAGCAATACTTCATTGATGTTTTTGGATAGGGTCCTTGACCCAAAACACCAAAATAAGCAAAAGTTACTCCACTTACCCCAGCAACAGATTTTTGTTCCCAGATACACAATTTAAGCTCAAATGACCATTTTACCCTCAAACCAATTAAAAAATTACCCACTGCCATTCTGTCTCCTCTCTCTCTTTGGACGCCAATACTCTCTCTCTCTCAGTCTCCGATCTGCGTTCTCTCTCTCTGTCTCTCTCTCTCTCTCTCTCTCTCTCTCTCTCTCTCTCTCTCTCTCTCTCTCTCTCTCTCTCTCTTCCCCCGCCCTCCCCGGCCTGCAAAGCCCCGACGCCAACTCCACCTACTACCAGAGTCGGGCCGCCCACCATGGCGTCGTCACCAACTCTCTCTCTCTCTCTCACCGCCGTCGACCTCGACTGCAGTCGCCGTCAACAACTGCATCTCCGATTCTCTCACCGACCTCGACTGCTCAGTTGCCGTCGTCGTCGACCTGAACAACTCAGCCTCCAAGTCCGATTTCTCTCCCTCTCTCACACCGCCGTCGACCTCGACTGCAGTCGCCGTCAACAACTGCATCTTCGATTCTCTCACCGACCTCCACTGCTCAGTTGTTGGCGCCGTCGACCTCAACAACTAGGCCTCCAAGTCCGATTACGACCTCGACTGCTCAGCCAGCGAGGAGAAAGCCATCGGATTATCTTTGACTTGGATTGATGAGGACCACATCCACAGCAAACACATGGCCGGCTCCGTTGAGGTTCCATTGAGAAGAAGAAGATGTGGGTGCCCAGAGCTTTTTCTGGGTGCCCAAATCAACTTTTTTTTTTTTGGGGTAAAACGGAGGCAGAAGGAAGGAAAGAAAAAAAAGAAGAAGTTTTATCGGGGGCAATAGAAGTCTATTGGGGCAATACACGTCTATTAAAGGTCTATTGGGGGGCAATAGACGTCTATTGGGGGGCAATAGATATTTTCAATTGATATCATCTCCTCGTTTTTTTTCTTTAATCAACATTTTATTAGTTTAAATTTAAGGAAATTAGTTCCGATTCCAGCGACCGAAATTGCTATTGGAGGGCAATAGACGTCTATTGGGGGACAATACATGGCTGATAGACGTCTATTGAGGGGCAATACATGGCTGATAGTCGTCTATTGGGGGGCAATACAGGGCTGATAGTCGTCTATTGGGGGGCAATAGACGTCTACTGGGGGGCAATACATGGTTGATAGTCGTCTATTGGGGGGCAATACATGGCTGATAGTCGTCTATTGGGGGGCAATACATGGCTGATAGTCGTCTATTGGGGGCCAATAGACGTCTATTGCCCCTCTATTAGGGGGCAATAGATGTCTATTGGGGGCAAAAAAACTTTCCGGTGAGATTTTCAGCAAATTCCGGTGGGCGGCAGCCGATGACCGGAATCCGGCGACCGGTGACCGGATTCCGGCGAAAGTTGGCCGGATTCCGGCAAAAGTTGGTCGGATTCCGGCGGCCGGTGACCGGATTCCGGCGGCCGGTGACCGGATTCCGGCGACCGGTGACGGGCTCCGGCGAAGTCTCCTATGGTTTCTCTCTCTTCCATTTTTTCTCTCTCTCTAAGTAACAAAGGGGTGAGGGGTAAAATGGTATTAAAAAAAAATTAAAAACAAAAAAAAAATCTTAATGGGGTATTAGGGAAGACTCCCTTAGAGTGTATTGGGTAAGAGAGAATTAAAAAAACTTAATGGGGTAAGTGGGAAAAAAATCCCTAAAAATGGGGTAAATGGACAAAAACCCTTTTAGATAAGACAACGAAAAAAAAAAAAAAAAACATAGGCTTTAAGCTTCAACTTCATATTCCCATATTCTCAATATTGACAGTATCCTTAATTATCCTATATTCCCGATATTGGAAACTTAATTCATCCTTTAGGTTTTTGCAAAAATTTTGCCATAAATATGTATATTTATTTTATATATAAAACTAATAAGTATTCATAATATTTTATATATAGTATTTTGGAAAAATAATATTTAATTATTACAAAATGGACCGAATTATTAACAAATCAGACCTAAAGCCGTATTTGATCCGTTAAATAAACGGATGAACGGATTTGGACTATTAACAAATCAACGGGTTGAGATTGAATATGGATCCGATTCGGATTGGATATGGATCAAAATCTAGTTCATTACAAGTCTATATATATAAGATACTATGAAACCTGAATGAATCAGCTTGCATGCTTGCCTTGACCTGAACAACTCCTCTATCCTACTCAATTAGATCTATAGGCCATGGAAACTACTACTTTCTTCATTTCCCTGCTAGTTCTCTTTTTTGCTTCTCTCTACTATATCTTCTGTAAAATTATTCCAAGCCCTAGGCAACAAGTAACAGTTTATCAACTGCCACCAGGAAGCACAGGTTGGCCCATCATTGGTGAAACCGTGAAACCTTCGAGTATCTACGCACAGCCAGAAACGGTGTCCCTGAAAAGTTTGTAGCAGACCGAAGGAAAAAGTACTCCAATGTCTCATTATCATCAGCTGCATAAAAAGCAGGCTCATGCAAGGTGTTCAAGACGTCGTTGCTTGGCGAATCTATGGCCATGCTGTGCACCGCTGCTGGAAACAAATTGCTGTTTTCAAACGAGAACAAACCGGTCAAATCCTGGTGGCCTGCTAACGTCAAAAAGATGTTTCCAAACACCAACGAAGCAAACTTCTCCAAAGAGACCATCCGACTGCGCAAAGTCATGTCTACATTTCTCAAGCCTGACTCTATCCGAAAGCATATAGGCGTCATGGATCAGGTCACCAAACACCATTTCGATAAGCATTGGTCCTCGCTGGATCAAAAACAAGTGATCATGTTTCAGTCATTAGCAAAGAAGTATACCTCAGCATTATCTTGCAGACTCTTCTTAAACATCGAGGATCCACAAGTGATTGCCAAGCTAGAGAAACCCATTCGGCATATAAATGTGGGGCTCGTTTCATTGCCATTAGATTTGCCGGGCACCAACTTCAATAGAGCCATCAGAGCATCCAAGAAAATGAGGGAGGAAATTGAGAGTATGGTTGTGAAGAGGAAGATAGATCTCATGAATCTGAATTTGATTGATCGTGAACAATTAGCGAACGCGCCACAAGATCTAATGTCTAGCTTGATACGAAAAAATGAGTCCAGGTATCACATTGATAACTTTGTAAGTTCAGGTATCATTCTGAAAGTCCCCTAAGTGTCCAGACACCGTTGGTGAATTTTTCCCTTAATCAATAGAAGTTTAACTATATATGTAATATATAAAGAAGCAATATTTTGTAGTACCTAAAATTAATGAAAACTGCGGCTGGGGACTTACTAATTAAGTAGCGAGTAGTGAAATGAATCCATGTACAAATATGTGTTGCAGAGCAAATGGAGATTGCAAAATCAAAAGATGAAGGAGAGTTGCTCAACTGGGGGGACATACAAAAGATGAAATATACATGGAACGTGGTATGTGAAGTATTGTGATTGCAGCCCCCAGCTAGTGGAACTTTTAGGGAGGCCATCACCGACTTCGTCTATGAGGGATATTTAATTCCAAAAGGAATGAAGTCACGTACATTACATTACATACACTAGCTAATTTTATTTCAACATATCTAGTTTCTTGAACATCTATATTGTCTTCATTTCTCATTTTTATACCTCCTGAGTGCAGTTACATTGGAATGTGTTTGCTACACATAAGAACCCGGAATACTTTCCAGATCCACACAAGTTTGAGCCGTCAAGGTTTGAAGGACAAGGACCACCTCCTTTCTCGTATTTTCCTTTTGGAGGAGGACCTCGAATGTGTCCCGGAAAGAAAATGCTCGATTCCAGATATTGGTTTTCATGTATAACCTGGTCACCAGATTCAAGTGGGAGATGGTTTTTCCTGACGAGAAGATGGTCGTGGACCCTGTTCCTTTTCCTACCCAAGGACTTCCTATTCGTCTGTTTTCTCATAAATCATAAACGTGATAAGTATTGTAATCGTTATTTGTTTTGAATAAGTAAAAGTCTTACTCTACTAGGAGTTTGTTAGTGTTAGTTTATCAAGCCATCAACTTGAGAGTTGTTAGTCATTGGGTAGTTGATCCAAATTTTCTACTTAGTTTGTTTTGTATAGAGCTTGTTTTCAATCAATGAAAATCATTCAGTTCCAATATTTCTATTGCTTTCATATTGTTTAGTTTCTCTAACAAAACGATCGAGAACAATTGCGTCTTTGGACTCAAACCCATAGATTAGAGTTTTGACTCGCTGAATGTTCAGGTGTTCCTTCCATATTTTTTGAAGGATGATTCTATTTGGACCTAACTTACTTATTAAACCTCCAATTCATTTTTTTAATACTCAAAAATCTAAGTACACCTCCTTGAATAATTAAATCTGTATCCTTAACATTTTTTTTTTAATCTCTCTATCAATTCAACCGCGAAAAATTTTGTGAGAGAGTTGCTTACATTTTTAGTGTACTTTTAGTGATGGAACCAAAAAGTGATTCTTGGAGGACCGAACAAGTAAACAATTATAAATATTGTTTTGTTAATCCAGATCATAATTTTTTTATTTGTTTTGCAATATGGATGGTTATAGAAAAGACTTTGGTTATCAAATAGATAATATATCAATTACATCTAATTAAAAGAAGTTGACTTTGGATCTTAGTTAGTACTAACTACACCAAAATATTCAATGAATTTAGTTTAATGAAATTTCAAATCAAATTATGTTTAATTTATTATTGTATAAATGATGGGGCCATGTACTGTAAAATTTAATTATTTTTACATAATTGCTTTAGGTAAATTAAAATTATATAAGTAATATAAGGAAATTAAAGGAAAAAAATTAATTGAATGTTACATTGATGGAGGAGGTAAGAAGAGTATTTATTTATTTTTCTTTTTCCTTCTTTTTCCTTATTTGTCTTTTTATATCAGTTGGCAGTGAAAAGCCCAGACCAGCCCGAACTCCGTGAAAAGAAAGAGGAGAACTGGGCCCAACTAGACCCAGGTCACTAGGATGCACAACACAACTCAGCGAGGCAAAGGCTCAAGCCCACTGCCAAAATCCATCTTTCTCACACCATCTGGGCCTGACTAGCCTTATCGGAAGGCAGCTTCGCCCTTCACCATTTCGGCGGCCTCCATCGCTCGTCCACCATCGCTGGGTCCTCCTTGAGTCTGACCTGAGAGCCTGCTTAAAAAAAAAAAAAAAAACGATCAACGAAGGCCTGGAAAACCTTTGTCGCCGACTAAGAAACCTGCACCCGCTCTGCCTAAGATCCGAGACCCCTGACCGGTAATCAAGCAACCACGATCAGATCACCGCCCCCAAGCAAGACAATCTGCCGGCACTCACCCTTAACCGCCTCAGTTGAAACGGCCGCGAGTCGACGCCCTTACTGTCTCAAACTTCCGTCAAGCAAACCAACCGAACCAAGGCCGTTGACGAACCAAGAAGAACACCACCGCCTCTCTGTATCCTCGCTGTCGTTGTCCCGTTACTGCCTGGTCTGGGGACCGTGAGATCGCCGCCCAAATTTAGCATGTTGTGCGGAAATCGGGACCGACCAAAAATATTATTATCCTATTATTTAATTGAGATTATTAATTTATCAAGTATTAAATTATTGAGGCTCCACTGTATATGACCACTCAAGATGGCATTAATATATTGATTATTGATGCAGAACAGATGGCAGCCCAATTTGAAGAACAATTGGATCGTGCTAAATGAGGAAAACGAAAAGTGACTAGTAGATGCGAAACAGCTCCTCAGAGTCCATTTGGGACGCACCTTACCTTTCCGGAAAGGGAATCGCGCCAGAAATCAAACTCCTCGCTTTGCCACGACCTGTCACATTTTTCGGGCTTTCGGGGTCGTTTAGGGCCTCAAAACTGCATTTTTCTATTTTCCGGTGTTTTGGTTTTCCTAGTTATTTTCGGGTTGTTTTCGTTTTTACCCATGGGCTTTAGGGTTTCATTGTTAGTCGCCCTAGGGTTTATTTTCTTATAAATAAGCCGCCTTAAGGCTGCAGAACACATCTATTATCTTTTATCAATAAATTTGAGATTATTCTCTTTTATCTCTGGTGGACTCCAGAATTCTTTGTTAGGTTTATTGCTGGTAAACCTAGGTTATCAATCCGATCATTCCGACTGCGTCAATTATATATCTATCCTCTAGCTATGTGAGTACATGCTAAGCCTACAAACACAGAGGCGTAGAGATTTGTGATCCAGAGAAATCATGAAATATTAATAGAAGATGGATGCATAGTTGAAATCAAATATGTAAATAATTCAATTCTTGTTTGATTGTAATGATCATTGGAATGAGCATATATTAGTAGCTAGTTAATGCAGCTAGTTAGCTAGGTAGAATTTGCTTATGTAGATAATGAACCTTCAAGGACGACATCATAAACTGGAGGAAGCTGTGATAGAAAGATGACAGTGGAACACGTACAATGTGTTAATTATTGGGGTCATAACCGACTAGTATTATACCACACAACTTTTCGGCAATGTCCGCTTCCGTCATCTCTTCTCCATCGCTATATCTCTCCATGAGCCAGCTAGACATTAGATCTTGTGGTGCATTAGCTAATTGTTCACGTTCAATCAAATTGAGATTCATGAGATCTAACTTCCTCTTCACAACCATACTCTCAATTTCCTTCTTCATTTTCTTGGATGCTCTGATGGCTCTATTGAAGTTGGTGCCCGGCAAATCTACTGGCAATGAAACGAGCCCCACATTTATATACCGAATGGGTTTCTCTAGCTTGGCAATCACTTGTGGATCCTCGATGTTTAAGAGGAGTCTGCAAGATAATGCTAAGGTATACTTCATTGCTACTGAGTGAAATTTGACCACTTGTTTTTGATCCAGCGAGGACTAATGTGTATCGAAATGGTTTTTGGTGACCTGATCCACGTCTCCTATATGCTTTAGGACAGCGTTAGGCTTGAGAAATGTTGATATGACTGCGCGCATTCGGATGGGCTCCTTGGAGAAGTCTGCTTTGTTGGTGTCTGGAAACATCTTTTTGAAGTTAGCAGGCCCCCAGGACTTGACCAGTTTGTTCTCGTTCGAAAACAGGAATTTTTTTCCAGCAGCGATGCACAGCATGGCCATAGATTCGCCGAGCAACGATGTCTTGAACACCTTGCACGAGGCTGCTGTTTCTGCAGTTGATGATAATGAGACATTGGAGTATTTTTTCCGTCGGTCTGCTACAAACTTTTTAGGGACACCATTTCTGGCTGTGCTTAGATACTCGAAGGTTTCATCAATGATGGGCCAACCTGTGCTTCATGGCGGCAGTTGATAAACTGTTACTTGTTGCCTAGGGCTAGGAATAATTTTACAGAAGATATAGTAGAGAGAAGCAAAGAGAACTAGCAGGGAAATGAAGAACATAGTAGTTTCCATGGCCTACAGTTCTGATCGAGTAGTTCAAGTCAAGGCAAGCATGCAAGCTGATTCATTCATGTTTCGTATTATCTTATATAGGCTTGCAATGAACCGGATTTTGATCCATATCCAATCCGGATCTGTAGTTATTTGACGGGTTTAAATTAAAATTTTGATTCGTTGGTCTGTTACTGGTCCAAATCTGTTGATCCGCCTATTTAGCGGATCAAACATGGATTTACATCGATCCAATTCATTCATGATCTGGTTCGTTTTATAATAATTAAATATTATTTTTGTATCAATAAAATATTATTTTTCAAAATACTAAATATTATGAATACTTATATATATATATATAGGGCTTCTCCGGTGCGGACGTCCGCACTTTTTGCTTAGGTGCGGATTTCCGGTTTTGACCCACTTTTCGATCATATTTTCACATCTTAGCCGTTCAGTTTTTAGGTCATAATGTATAGATCACCTCTACAAAATTTCAGCCAATTTGGTGATCATTAAGGCATCCAAAAATGCAACTTACCATTATAAATACGAACGGTTCCGGTTCGACAGATTCGGTCCGTTCGTGTAAATTGCAATTTTGGATGCCTTAACGATCATCAAATTGGCTGAAATTTTGCAGAGATGATCTATACATTAGGATCTAAAAACTGAACGGCTAAGATGTAAAAATGTGATCGGAAAGTGGGTCAAAACTGGAAATCCGCACCTTTTTCTTCGATGCGGATATCCGCACCTGAGCAAACATATCCGCACCTAAGAAAAAGGTGCGGATTTTCATTTTTTCCCCACTTTCCGATCACATTTTCACATATTAGCCGTTCAGTTTTTAGGTCCTAATGTATAGATCATCTCTACAAAATTTCAGCAAAATTGGTGATCGTTAAGGCATCCAAAACTGCAATTTACACGAACGGACCGAATTTGCCGAACCGGAACCGTTCGTGTACATTGTTGTAAATTGCAGTTTTGGATGCCTTAACGATCACCAATTTGGCTGAAATTTTGCAGAGGTGATCTATACATTAGGACCTAAAAACTGAACGGTTAAGATGTGAAAATATGATCGGAAAGAGGGTCAAAACTGGAAATCCGCACCAATGAAAAACTGCGGACGTCCGCAGTGGAGAAGGCCTGTATATATATATATATATATATATATTAATAGCAATTTTTTTGCAAAAACCTAAAGGACTTAGTATTCTTGAATAAGTTTTCAATATTGGGATTATGGGAATATGAAGTTGAAGCTTAATGCCTATATTATTTTATTTTTTTTGGTTCTTTTATGTAGGCCTCGTCAACGGGCCGGGCCTTACTACATTTTTAAATAATAACGGGCCGGGCGGGGCTTTATTGTAAATCGAAGGATCCAAGCCCGTCCATATCAAGCGGGCCTTGCAGGCTTTATTAATAAATAAATCTTTAAAGACACTAATTTTTTATAAATATATATGTATATATCATACACTCTAAAGAGTAACCTCTATCAATTCAACCTCTATCATACACTTGAATTGGTCAACCGTAGTCACTTGTATGTTTTCTTGGTTGATCGATGGTGTGACGACCGCGAAACGTGCTTATTTTTTTACATCACGTTTGTAAATATTCCATCGATGGATGTGCGTGGACATAAGATAAAAATTTCAATTTGAATTACAAATACGTTGGCCTATACCAATTTGCCTCCTAAAGTTGTATGACTTATACATTACATTTAAATTGTTGAGGTCATTCTAAAGCAACCATGAAGTGGAAAATGAATTTGGAGAAACCAACCGCTCGATGGAGAGATTGTAATGTTTTATGGTGGTTGTAAAAAATCCAGCTAATTTGGTTCTCGTTTCAAATTCGATCAAGTAGATCAAACTTAGTCACTCTTATAAACCTATATTTATATATCATACACTCCAAAGAGCAACCTCTATCAATTCAAAGAAATGAAAAAACCGGCCGTTGGATGTGATTATTACAATAAATTATGAGTGTGGTAAAAAATTTAGCCAATTTCACCATACTTTCGAATCCGATCGAATTGGTCAACCGTCGTCACTTGTGTGTCTTCTTGGTTAACCGATGGCATGACGACCGCGAAACGTGCTTATTTTTTCACATCACGTCTGCAAATATTCTATCGATGGATGTGTGTGGACATAAGATAAAAATTTCAATTTTAATTACAAAGACGTGGGCCTATACCAATTTACCTCCTAAAGTTGTATTGACTTATATATTGCATTTAAATTGTTGAGGTTCATTCTAAAGCAACCATGAAGTGAAAAATGAATTTGGAGAAACCAACCGCTCGATGGAGAGATTGTAATGTTTTATGGTGGTTGTAAAAAATCCAGCCAATTTGGTTCTCGTTTCGAATTCAATCAACTAGGTCAAACTTAGTTACCCTTATAAACCTATATTTATATATCATACACTCCAAAGGGAAACCGTTATCAATTAAAAGAAAATAGAAAAACTGACTGTTGGATGAGATTATTACAATAAATTATGAGTGTGGTGAAAAATTTAGCCAATTTCACCATATTTTCGAATCCGATCGAATTGGTCAACTGTAGTCATTATATGTAGAATATATATGCACATATTCTATGTAGAAGTATGAGAACTTATATATATATATATATATATATATATATATATATATATATATATATATATATATATATATAAATAGACACACACACACACATTATTGCTTTGAAAATTTAGTACTTTGGTTTGATAAACTAAGGAATATTTTGGTTATGTAATTTAATTTTTAGTGATACTCTTCATTTTTTTTTAATATTTTATTAATGTTTTTCGAAGTACCATGATAACAATTTAGGAAAATTCTACAATGTGTTAACGTATGACATGCATACAATTGCCTTAAAAGTGGTAAAATGAGTTTTGCTTTCATTGATAATAGGGGTCTCTTTATATAGAAAATTAAAGTAACTGAATCATACAATGATTGAAATATCTCCGTAGATATCGGTGAGACTAACTTAGGGGTCATCATTTGGCCCGCGGGCCTAAAAGCCCATGGGCGCCCGCCCGGCCCAGTGGGCAAAAGTCCGGCCCGGCCCGCAGCAAAGCCCATCTCGGCCCTGCCCATTAGGCACGAGGCAGGGCTAGGGCGGAGGGTTCAAAGCCCAGGCCCGGCCCGTTATATGCCCATTAAAGCCCGCCCGGCCCGGCCTTATAAGCCCACCCGAAAGGCCATTCAATTCTTGTATTAATATCTTTTTATGTAGTTATATTGAACTAATTATTGCATTAGGTCATATGTTTTTTTAATTTTGTATTTTATTTTGGTCAATCATTAACATATCATAATTTTTTCATAGCTTTTTGTATTTTTTTTAACAAAATATTATGACATATAAATATAATGGGCTCGGCCCTGCCCACCCAAAAAAGCCCGGCCAGGCCCGGCCCTAAAAAGCCCGTAAGGCCCTGGGCCTTGATTTTTAAGAGAAGCCCGGCCCTGCCCGGCCCGAAAAATTTAAAAAAAATATGTTTTGGCCCTGCCCGGCCCGGCCCGAGCCCATTAATTTTGGGCAGGGCCGGCCCTGCCCTGCCCACTGACGACCCCTAGACTAACTCTATTACAACTCAGACAAGTAATCAAAGTTTGGGCCAGACACACAAACTAGGCCTCCTTAAACATTAATATTATTATTTAAATATTTAAATATTCATTATTATAAAAGGATCAGATTAGTAAATTGAGCATCCTTTAGTCAAAGGATTTGGATTGAGCTATCAATGATTCGTCGGGTTGAAAATTTTTATTATTAAAACTTTTTTATTATTAAATGAATTCAGATTTAGATTAAGGGACAATGATAAAAGAGGTCATTTTAAATTACTTTATGATAATTCAGACACCACAAATGTCCCCCTGATAATTAAGGTCATCTATTAACAACCTACCACTAGAGTTAAACTTAATTACAAAAACTGCCACCGCTGGCTCTCTCTCCCTCCCTTCCATTAATATGTTATCCGTTCAGATTCAACCCTTTACCAAAATCTCTGTCTCTCTCTCTCTCTCTCTCCACAAACCCTTACCATCCCAACCTCCTTGACCGCGACTCCTTAAGACCTTCCTCAACTTCTCCGACTCGCCGCCCTTCACCATCGATCGCTCCTTCTAGTGGTTCCTCGACTCCCGTGACTCCGACGCCGATCAGATCAAACTCATTGATCGCGCCCTGCAATTGGGATCGGTGCTCCTCGAGGCCGGTAAGAGCTCGGCAAGACGACGAGCCTCCAAACACAACTCCATCTCCTGGGCTCTCCCTCTCTACCTCACCATCAAGGTAAGCCCAGGTTTTATTGTTGAAGTAAAATTTGAACTGTAATTGTTGCCGGAAACTGGTTTGATCGTGTTAGTTTTTGGGCATTCCGATTCTCTCAATCTCTTCAAAATATTAATCCAATCTCAATCCACTTCTAAGTTTTTTTTTTCTTCTAGACTCGTTGGGTTTGGCATGAAAACTTATAAAGAACGTTTCAAAGTTTCCAAGTTCTTGAACTACTGAACTGTTAAACTGTTGCTGATTTGAAATTTTTATAATTATGTTATTTGATGTTTCATGCCTTTTTCATAGTTGGAATGTGATATTTAATAGATTATATTGCATTGACATTCTATTGAATTGGCTTTGTGTTTGATCTTATACACCGTAATGCAGTTTTTGTCAAGTGGTTTTGTTGTGATGCTTTTTCATTATGATGGTAACGTTGATGAGTGGAAGCAATTTCAATGGAATGATCTTGTCATTTATGTGTTTGTAGTCAATCAAACAAAATGGTACACAGGACTTATCTTTATGCCTTCAATCATTTCATTTGTATTAGAAGTTGCTTATTTTAGATGCGTTTCTGAGTGATAGCTTTCTTGATGCCTATGTGGTTCGCAAAGCGTTTCTTACATCCTGATATAGTTGATCAATATAGTCGCATTCTTCTACGGGATTAGGACCTTGGAGGTGACAATTTCAATCCTCAACGGTACTGTAGCTGCATTTCCTTTTAGCAAAGTTAGGATGCTTGCTTGCATTTGAACTACTGTAAAACTCTGTTGCTCAAACTCTATATTGTTCTTCTTCTACAACACTTCTAGGTATGAGTCCATTGTTCGAAAGGAAGGGCTTGAAATATCACAACCGGCACTTGATTTTTCCAAGACAGAGGTGAACTACATGGAGAAACTTTCGAAAGAGGAGGGGATTCAGAAGAAACTCGGCAAAGATATTTTGCAATATAAAGCTCATATAATCAAGATATTTGCGGAACATAGGCACAATTGGATCTCTGCAGATTTAGGGTTTTAGAAATTTGCCTAGGGCTTAGGATGCAAGTCACTGGTGAATTGTAAACTCCAGTTTATTAAATAAATGAGCTTTTTGTATCTTTTTATGATGTCACTGTTATGTTTAGTTTTCCTTAATAAAACATTACTTTTATAGATCTTTTATAGCACCTTCTAATTTTCGGCATCTTTTGAATTCAACAAGTCAATGTCACTGACCATGTCCAAGGTTGATCACAAGTCAGTAGACAAGTCACTGAACATGTCACTGGCAATTGCATATCACTTGCCAAGTTACTGTTATATTCATGTCACTGGTCAGGTCACATTGCATTTCACTGTAATATAAGTCACTGACCAAGTCACTGGCCAAGTCACATTGCATCATTGACCATGTCACTGTTATACACTTGTCACTGACCAAGTTACTGGCCAAGTCATATTGCATATATTCATAGTAATTTCCTCAAGGGAAATCTGGATGAGGAGATATCCCCTCAAGACCAATATGAGTGAGGAGTAATCTCCTTAAGGAAAATCTGGATGATGAGATATCCCCTCAAGGAAAATTTGGGTGAGGCGTAAAATAATTCCCTAAAGGCTAATCTGTGTGAGAATAAATCCTCTTAAAGCTAATATGGGTGAGGAGTAATCTTCTCAAGGGAAATCTAGGTGAGGAGATATCCTCTTAAAGAAAATTTGGGTGAAGAGTAAAGTAATTCCCTAAAGGCTAATCTGTGTGAGAATAAATCCTCTCAAAGCTAATATGGGTGAGGAGTAATCTTCTCAAGGGAAATCTAGGTGAGGAGATATCTTCTTAAAGAAAATTTGGGTGAGGAGTAAAGTAATTCCCTAAAGACGAATATGTGTGAGAAGAAATCCTCTCAAGGCTAATATGGGTGTGAGAAGAAATCACCTCAAAACCAATATGAGTGAGGAATAATCCTCTCGAGGTGAATCTAGGTGAGTAGAAATCTCCTCGAGAGGAATCTGGGTGAGGAGCAAGAATTGAACCAATTTACCTGTGAAAGTAATTTTGATCATAGTTAATGAGGTAATTGGTCGAGTCACTATTAACCTCAAGTCCATAGTTAATGAGGTCACTGGCCAGTGAAGTCATTGGTCGGGCCAAGTCGCCATTTAATAAGGTGATGCCTTATTAAATGGCCAGTGACTTTGCCTTGACATGTTACTTCAAGGCAAAGTCACATTTCATTATGCCTTGTTTGTGATGCTATTTAGGTTGTATGCTTTACTAAAATGGAAGTGCTGCTAGTTCAAATGCATACTTTATAGGATGCATGTAACTGACCATGTCACTTACAATGTATGTAACTGACCATGTCACTTACAATGTATGTAACTGACCATGTAATTAATCATGTCACTGACATTGTCATTGACATGGCCTGTGACTTCACTGGGCCAACTCCTTGGCAACGTGTGTTAACCTCATGTCACAGATTATGTAACTGATCTTGTAACTGACCAAGTCGCTAGACAAGTCATTGGCCAGAGAAGTCACTGGAAAAGGCCAACTCCTTGGCAACGTATGTTAACCTCATGTCACAGATTATGTAACTGACCATGTCCCTTACAATGTATGTAACTGACCATGTAACTGATCATGTAACTGACCATGTAACTTACAATGTATGTAACTGACCATGTAATTGATCATGTCACTGACATTGTCACTGACATGGCCTGTGACTTCACTAGGCCAACTCCTTGGCAACGTGTGTTAACCTCATGTCACAGATTATGTAACTAACCATGTAACTTACAATGTATGTAACTGACCATGTAACTGATCATGTAACTTACAATGTATGTAATTGACCATGTAACTGATCATGTCACTAACATTGTCATTGACATGCCATGTGACATCACTGGGCAGATCAGTAGCTGGCCAAGTAACTGGTCATATAACTTGCAAACTCAATGCTAACCTTCTTATTTTAAAAATGGAACAAGAACATGTCAAGTCACTGGCTAATCATTGTTATATTCATGTCATTAACCATGTTACATTGCAAGTCCTTGACCATGTCACTGTTATACAAGTCATTGAAATACAAGTTAAGTCATTGACATGACCAGGTCACTGGTCATGTCACTGACCAAGTCACTGTCAATAACATGTCACTTGTCGAGTCATTATTATATCCATGTTACTGACTTTGTCGATGACATGTCAATCTCCAGCCAAGTCACTGGCTAGTTAAGTCAGTGGTCAGGTCAAGTCCCTAGTTAGTGAGGTCACTAACCAAGTAACTGTTAACCTCAAGTCACTAACTATGTCATTGGCCATGTCACAGTCATGAACATGTCACTGACCATATCACTGTCAATCCATGTATTGGGAGTCAGGTATAGCATCTATTCTAACTTTAGAATGACGCTGTAGACCAAGGGTAGTACCATTGGTCTACCTTTTTTAAAAAATTTGAAAGCAGAAAAGAAAAGGAAATGTATCTTACACATTGTTAATTTTAAGCAGACCAAGGGTAGTACCATTAGTTGAGACCATAGAGTACACATCTGAATGACATATGTACTTAAAAATGTATTTGTATAGCTAAGTTACTTTCTCTTTCAAATAAAAGTTCTCTGATAGGTAAAGTACATGTGAAGCTATCACCAAGTTAGAAAAGGTGCTATTCAAAACCAAACATATATGTTCAAATGCTATAGAGCTACCCATCAAATGCATGTAAAAACTGAAAATCAAGATGAACTCAACATTGGGAAAAAGCCAGAAATCTCACTCTAGGTCTTACATGCATTGGAAACCAAGTGCTTACTTGTTTTTCTTTAGTTGGAGGTCTCTGTCTAGTTCATGGAAAAACCTGCCTCTCAAGCACACAAACACTTTCTATTTTTATCAAAGGAAAGTATTCATACCCGGGAGAACTAGTCTTGCTTCTTATAGTGCTTTTAATGATACACATGTGCATATACTACTACCGCAATCATAATTTTTTTTGTTTTCAGTAACAACTGCACTGGATCGAGCTGTAACAATAATAGAATGTAACGGTGGGAAAATCAATATAGGTATCTACTAGGCCAGTTCTGTGGTTCAGAAAGTCCACTCTCCAAAGCCATTGTTCTCTTCCCAACAAGAAGTCATATGGTTGCTACAATGCTTACCATTACTTGTCAAATATAAATTATTGTTATTACTGTGCAGTCGGTATATTAATGCGAAAAAAAATTATCGAAACACTAGATAAATTGATAATATCTCAATGACTCCACACCCACTGACGACCTACCCATGTTAATAGGGTAGTATAGAGCAGTGTTTTCAAAGGCGACGCCGAGGCGAGCCCCGTGCGCGCTTCGGTGTGAGGCGGCCTGAAATTGCCTCGCCGGTCCAAAATGAGACGCGCTGCTGGAAAAGCGGCCGCCCCGACATTGGAGCGGCTTGTTTGGGCGGAGGCGGCCCTTAATGCGTCTGGAGCGAGAGGAAGAAGATGACCTGTGAGATTTTTTTTCTTCTTTTCCTCTTTCTTTCGTCAAAACGACGTCTTTTTGATTAGTTAGTCTTGTCCAAACAACGTCATTTCCACACCGACATAAGTTGAGTGCAGAAAACGACCTATCCTATTCTAGTGTAGAAAGTGTTCTTAGTTTTCTAGAAAGGGAAAATTTCACAAACAGTACACCAAGTAAAGACCACTAAGATATTTTCAACTGCTTCAAGGCCGAGTTCTTCCTTCCAAACGAGCTCACCTTATTATGGTCAATCCAACGGTCGAGCGGAGGCCAGTAACAAGATTATCATCACCTTATTGAAGAAGACGCTTGTCAAGAACCCTCGCCAGTGGCATGAAACACTGTATGAGACATTGTGGGCTTATCGCACTTCCAAGCGAAACCGCCACCACACCCTATGCTTTGATGTTTGGCCACGATGCAATTCTCCCCTTGAAACTCAATGTTCAATCCCTGCGTCCAGGATGAACATGACCTGATCGGTGAAGACTACATCCAGGCTATGTGGCAAGAACATGAAGATCTTAGCGAGAAGCGCCTAGAGGCTTTGGACAGCTTAGTGATGGAAAAGCAACACATCGCTCGCGCCTATGATAAGAGGACGCGCGGCCGCAGTTACAAAGAAGGTGAGCTCGTTTGGAAGGCAGTCTTGCCGTTTGGCGAGAAGTTGACCAACCGCGGTAAATGGACTCCGCGCTGGGAAGGAACCTTCGTGATTCACAGAATTTTGGAACGCGGGAATTTTCACCTTAAGGATTTGGATGGTGAGATCCACCGCAACCCCATCAATGGCAGGTTCTTAAAGAAATACTACCCCAGTGTTTGGGAGTTTGAAGACCCACCTGGGACAGGGGGCAACTATAGTCTTACTTGGTTCGCATCACCCTTTTTGGCCTCATCTGTGGCCTCATTCTTATGTATTCGCTTCACCTAATAAGACTAGGGAGGCAACACTCCATATTTGTGGCCTGATATTGATATTTATGGCTTTGAATTTTTTCAAGTTTTTTCAATTCTTTTGACAACAAGTGTTAAGAGTATCTGTGTAACAAGGCATATATCAGAGGCCTTATTAAATAATAAAAGTTTGAAATAGCGAAAGAAATATGTTTGCATTTATAAAGTGGCTTTGCGGCCAAAAGCAATACAAATACATTCGCGAAGGTTACATTTGCAAGTTACAAAGCCAAAAGTGGCTGAAAATCATGACGATTTTTCAGATCTTCTAAGGAGTTTCTGGATCATCTGAGTTTTCTGCTAAGGGGGGCAGCGATTTGATCTCTCTTACTCTTCCTCTCTTCACCCTCCTTCAACCTGAGCTGCAGCTGCTATCGTTTGTACGGTAAGGAGAGGGAAGGAAATAATCCATCACAACCCTTCCAGTTGGTTATCCTTCGGGATAGAGATGGGTCACCGGAGGAGAGCGCAGCCCAGTTGCTTCATCTCCCTAAGGGGAAAAACAGAAGTCTGTCCGTCAGACCCCTGAGGTAGGACGCCAAAGAAGAGCGTGGGGCCTTGAGTGGCCTTCCACCCTTCTTCGGTTTGCTCCGCTCGAGGAAACCCAAGGAGAGAAGTTCCCCAGAATGTGGTATCCCGCATTAGGAGTGCCGCGTGTTCTTCAGCCTAACTGAAACCGGTGAATCTCATCCAGACTTTGTGAGGCTAAAGACACGCGGCTGGACCTGAGATTAGGCTATAAGGCCTACTTAGGAATTGAGATTAAGCCATAAAGCCTAAGATCTAAAGGCTGGGAGCAAAACTATGAGGAGAAGATTTCAGAAATAGAAGGAAGAGAAGTAGGGCTTGCAAAGTTATTTCTGCGGAAGCCATGGTTACGTGTATTTTCACTCTCACAAGTACAGATATTTATAGGGCCAGCTTCAGTGGCCTCAACCCTTTGATGGACAATTGAAGTTGGTTCAACGCCATTAATAGGGTCATCAAGAGAATTCAATACTATGATCTCAGAAATGAAGGAACATTGAAGACGTGTGGGCGATGGAACCGTCTTCAAGGAGGTAACCGCTCCATTTCGAGATTATCTTTTAAAACCGTCTTAATGTGCAGTTAAGGCAAAGTTGAATACTTAATTGCCTACAAAAGTAAAGAAGTATTTGGGCCAGTGAGTGGGCTAAATAAATAAGATAATAATATTAATACTAAAATTGTTCATACAAAATAATGGGCCTAACAGTGGAGGCCTAAAGACCTCGGCCCGCATAAGTTAAGCGGAGGAAATGTTCGTCCAAGCGAAAGCTAGCATCAGCAGCGGCTCGTTCAGCTTGTTGGGCCACTTCGCGGGCCTAGGCCAGGTTCTGAGACAGCGTTTCGGAAGCGGCTAAGGGTTGCTCTAGCTGAGGTTCTTCATGGGCAAGTCTGGCCGTTACAGCGGCTAGTTGGGCCTGAAGATCTTGAATCTGAGACCGAAGTTGATTCTGCGCGAGCCTCAAGTCTCTAATGAGTATAGCCCGCTCACCCAAGAAGTCGCGCGAAGAGTCCATCTGTTGGGCAAGGGCCTGATAGTGTGCCTGGGCTTGCCTAGCCTGGGCCATCGCTGCCGCCTTCTCATTGAGCCACTGCGGGAGATCCTGCAGCAGCTGATCAATATCAATGAACTGGGCTTCACTGATAGCACGCTCGCGGCGAAGCACCCTCAGGTACTCTAAAGCTCTGGTGGGCATGCCAGGCGTCAAAATGTCAGGACCCAAGAGACGACGAAGGCCCTCTCTAGCGTCATTTGGAACTCCAGGTAGAGTCACTTCAAGCACGCGAGCCAGCCTCTCTAATCTGGAAGGAGGCGCGGGCGGTGGATTTGGAGCGACCGTCACGGGAGACTCAAGAGGCTCCGCAACAGAGACTGCCTCCGGCGCTGGCTTAGGGTTTACTTCTTCCCCTGCTTCAAGCACTTGGGGGACATGGGGGGCAGGTTCCTGGTCAGCTATGTTTTCGCCATCCAGTTCAGCGGGGTTCTCGACAGCCATCTCTTCGGCGGCGACCGCCACTTCCTCGTTTGGAACGACATTTTGACCCTAGGAACAGGCATTGGAATGTCAGAAAGATTAAGATGGGGGTTAGGAGTAAAAATGGTTACAAAGAAGGGTACCTCTTCAGCAGGTGGCTCGCGGAGAGTCTCTGTTGCCATTTGTTCTTGGACAACCTCAGCAGTGTCTGGAACTGAATCAGGCGCTAGTTGTTCCAGGATGGATGTTGCAGTTGGCTGCTTGCGAGGGGTGTCTTGAATTAGCACTCTCTCCTCAGCCTCAGGCGAGCTATCATCTAGAATCTGCACTGGCACCAGGGACAGCTGCGAATCACTCGCGGTATTGATTAGAGGTGGAGGGTTGGTTGAATCAAACAGCGCTTGGGTTTGCGAGGAGGGTGCTCCTTCGCCAGCAGTATACGATCGTTCACCAACTTGCCTTGAGGACCTGCGACGGACCTGCAAGTAAGGAGCATTATAGGTTCAGATATAATGATGAAATGAAAATTTCAGCGCTCGCGTTAAATATGTATTACCAGTCGATCAGCGATTGGTTCGTCTTCTGCCCACTGGTCAGTCCGGGGATAGGCGCGACTGCGTTTGCGGGCCAAAGCGGCGGCAATCTTCTAGGATTGAGAGAGAATAAAATTAAATATTCACTACAAAAAAGAGAGTTTTTTACGACATAAGGAAAACGTCGTAAAAATAACAAAAAGCGTCATAAATAACCTTTTGCGACGGTTTTGCGACGCTTGGTGAACCGTCGCCATAAATCGCGTAGCAAATACTTTTTCGCTTTTTACGACACATAAAGAGGCGTCGCAAAAGCCTTTCGCGACGGTCTTGCGACGTTTTTTCAAGTGTCGCAAGTACTTATGTCATAAATAACTTATGTCATAAATAATTATCATTAAATGCGACGCGTAATCAAACGTCGCAAAAACCTTTTGCGACAAGGTTACGACGTTTTTTATCCGTCGCAAATACATTGTGAGGTAAATAAAAAAAAATCGCAACAGCCAAGATGACTGTCGCAGTAAGAGGTAAATTGAAAATATACACTATTTGCATTTGAATTATAAATACCTTTCACTTATAACAAGTTTATATATCATTTATATTTTTGATCTAAGGGGGTGTAGGTAAACATCATACATGATCTAACTGTTTATACAAAAAATATTCTAATGTCATATACAAATGTTACTATTAAAAATACTCATATGGGGATGTAAGGTCTGGTATGTAATCTCGATTGAAACCCTGCACATATACAATTAGATTTAATTAGCATGGTCATGAAAAAAAATAGTGTGTTACTTACTGTAAACAAAATTCCAGACCTCCCATTTTCATTCACTTACTGTAATTTATATGCACTCTTACGATCTACCAAGTTATTTTATAATGATATATATTTATATGGACTTATCAATCTATAATTGTGCTTCAACAAGAGAATCAAAGCAAAGATGTAAATGTTTGAAAAAGAAAAAACAGAAAAAAAAGAGGCAAAGCTGTAACAAAACTCATCTCTCCAATCCCCATGGTGATATGTATTACTGGAACTTCAGAAATCAACATCCTAAGACAAAACAATATGCAGCAACAAGATTAACAAATAATCAAACCACCCAAGTAAAGAAAAAAGTCAAAACTCCCAGAACTGTGAATAGTAGCCAAAATAAAAATTATATCATCATAACTTAGTTAAGGTCAGGTACTTGTCATAAGTTAATCATACATTCCAAAAACTAGAATCCTTATCTCAAGCGAGAGTATGTGCTTGTCATAAATGGAAGTTTAAAACCCTGCAAAAATAAAAGAAAAACCTAAACATTAGACAACTATCCAAATCAGAGGAGGAAACATAGATAAAAAATAGGGTCAAGAGATTTCACTAAATAAAGCAAAAGTACCCAACTAAATGATTTAAACAATCTTGCAAAGGAAAACACCAAACCAATTATTAATAAGTTTGATTAGATGCAGACTTACAGAGCTACTTATATAGAGACATGGGTTAGTATTTGGATGAACTCAATAGAGAAATCAAGTGGACGCACACATATAATATATATAATTAATCAAATTCAAGAAACAAAATTCTAATCTATAAAAGCTTCACTCAATAAGTAGCTAGACTCACGATCTGTATATAGGCATCCAAGGTCAGGAAACATCACACTTCTCAAACTTTATACTTCTCATCTTTTAAAATCTACGTTTCTGTTAAAACTCGTAAAAATCAATTTACCTAAAATTCATCATGAACAGAAAAGATCAAGAAATCTATAGAGAGATGTACCTTTTCTTTTTAGATCAAATTAGGGTAGACTCAACAAATAAGAATTAGGGCTTTTGCCTGTTGACATTCAAATATTAGACTTTGATAACTAATATACAAATATCACATGAAAGAAACTATATAATTTACCCGTCAATCATATGAAGAACAAGGACGCCCAATCTAGAAGGCCTTGATTTGTTTTGGGTTTCTCCTGCACTATGAGAAGAAAACAAAACTTGATCACATCAATTAAATGTATGCACAATTAGAAAAGTAGGGCAAACCAAAGATTGATGGGAGGAACCCTAAGACGACTTCAAAGGTGAAGGACGGACAACATTCTTCGACCTAAAACTACAATAACCACCAACAATCAGATATGAATCTAATTAAGGAGAAGAAGATTGTGGCCGCAATGACTTACAGGAACTTTGTGATGGGTATCGATTTGAGGCTTCAATCACTAATTCTAGGTGAGAGTGAAAGAGGGGAAACTAAGAGCAGTTAACTCTTGGCAGAGGCGCTATCAATAACCTACAAAGAAAAAAAGTTATCTAAAAAATATCTCAAATACGAGATGCGTATGTGTAGCGAATAGCAGTTACCATTGAACCTATTTGCTACATCTTTTGCGACATTACTTAAATCAGTGTGGCAAATAGTTTGGCTCCGAGCAAAAAAAAAAAAATTTGGTCAATTGTCTATCCCATTAATGAGTAATTACGACGGCCGCGCTTATGTGTCGCAAAATGCTTGGTTTTTTGTAGTGATTGAAACAAAATGTCAGGACATTTGAATCTAAAAGAGATTCCTTACTGTCTGTGGGTCATCATCAGAAGAAGAATCTTCGACTTCAGGCTCCGTCACTATTGCATTTTGTTTTGCGGCCTGTCCAATGGCCAGATAAGCATCAGCTGCGTGATTGCCGGAAGGCGGCATACGTCCCTGCTGCAATGAAGTTGAGTTAAGGAGACGAGGTAGTGAAACAGAAGGAGACAATGGAGACATTACTAAGGGAATTACCTCTTGAGTAGGTTCGCGGATTACAATGCCGTCTTGAGCAGGACATGGGGGTCGCGCGGGTCGTGGAGCTGGCTCTGGTAGCGGAGATTGTGCTTCATCTTCAGGGAAGCGGGCGAGCAATTCTGTGTCAGCTTCATAGGGATATCTCAAGTCCTGGAAGAGGGTCGCGAAGAGCTTGTCTATGAGCCCCGGAAAAATGTATCGAGCTTAATGGAGATCGTACGCGAAATTATTCAACGATCTCGATAAATGTCAAGATGCTCGAGGAAATTTCCAGAAATTTTCATAAAGTGAAATCCTCAAATTCGGAGTTGGATAATAAAGTACACGTCACGGCGAGTTTGTGGAAATTTTCGGGGAATTTTCCGGGTACTCGAGCTATTTATAGCTATTTTCCGAAGTTGTTGAATTTTAGAAATTAAATCAAGAAATAGAAAATAGGTGGAGCAATCCCAGCCATCCATCATTCCATCGATTGATCACAACCGTTGGATATTAAGAAGAGGAGGCTTATATAGCTGCTGGATCAGATCAGGTGCTCTGGGAGACGCGCGAGAGAGAGAGCGAGCTGGGAGTTCCCAGACCCGGACGCCACCGACCCGAGAAGGAAACCCGGCCATCGTACCACAATCCGGCCACCCCATGACGGAGCGCGGGAAGCCACGTCTTCGTCTCTGCGTCGCCTACCTCCCTGCATCCTCAGATCGTCCATGCATCGGCTGTGGACGGAGAATCGACGATGAGAAGCTTGAAGCTTTTCCGGCGGGTTCAACGAATTCCGGCGACTCCGGTCATCGTTTGGGCTGCATGTGGTATGAAAATCGATCATCTCGTCATGCTTTACATGTCTGTATGATTAGTTTTCGAATTCGATTAGGTTTTAATGATTTTCGATTTTGGGTGGTTTCGGCTCCGCAGTGTTCTTCGACTCCGGCGACGTTTCCGGCCTTTCTGGGCTCGATCTCTTGCTCAGCTGCACTTCTAGTCAACAATCGAGGAGTTCGTCGAGTCGCTAGTGTGAAAATCATCAGTTCACCACCTTCCCAGTCTCGGCAGTGTGTTGAGCTCAGTTACAGTCGATTTCCGAAGGTATAACTCGACCCTTGAATCAAGTCTGCTCGTGTTGATGATTGGAAGTTAGGCTACTGAGATTGGTCTGACTTCATTGAAATTCAAATTCAGTTTTCCTGCACACTCTGTTAGTTTGAGTGACTGTGGTGTTGTGGTGGAAATCGAAGTCTCCGGGTATACGTTTGATTTCACTAATGACACGTTTACTTACTTGGTGAAATTGTTATTGGTTGCTTGTGTATTTTGTGGTTTGGTAATAAGTAAAGAAAAGAAATTATATATTGGGTGGCCTTAGTCAATTGGGTGCGCTCAATATATATTTGGTCGGTATCACAAATTTCAAGTAAATGTTCAATAATCTAAGTTAATTATTGAACTTATCTCGATTGGTCAAACGTGGTCAAATTGGTCAATCCTGGTCAAACCAGGAAGGGTTGGCTTTAAATATTTGTTCGACGGATTATTAACGTTAATTATGTCGGAATCTAGGATTTCCAGTTACCCGAGGAACGGAAGGTTCGTGAATCTCGGACAACGTAAAAGGTTAAAGCATCGGAATCCAAGTAGGGGACTCGGGACTCATTCAGTTAGTTGTTTTCCGTTTTGAATTAAATGTTTATGCATATTTGAGTTGCATGGTTTGGTTATTGATGGCTTAAGAGTGAGTGAAACATAGCGATTCCTTGGGCTTCGATCCCCTAAACCTCCGGAGGGGCCGTATGGACGGAATGGTGTCTGATATCCTCTGAGGTGTGGCACTATTTCTAGGTGATATGGCGTAAGTGGACACTCTCACTACGCTTACCTGGTGATGATTTTATTTGAGGTAAGGCCGTGTAGTTGGTCCATGGGACTGGCCATCAGGTATTATGCATTTCTTTGAGTTTCGTGCATTAGATTTTGAGTCCGAAAGATATTTAAAGTTTGTTGTTCTTTAAAGAAATGGTTTAACTTTTTCATACTGGGATCCCAAATTATTATCTTTTGTGTCGGTTTTCAAACCTAGTCGGGTGAAGCCCCTATTGAGTAGCGAGGACGAAAGCTCACCCCTACAACAGTGTGGTTACAGGTACTGTGCACTGGAAACGGGATTAGAGCGGATGGAGCTGGGTGTGCATATTTCAATAGAAGTCTGGTTCTGGGTTCCAATCTTATTCTTGTTCCTTAAAATTGTATTTTCGAAACTTGTCACAATTTGTTTGTTATATGCTAAGTCCTTTATTCCTCGGTTGTTTGCAACGTTAAGTCCTGGACGAACATTTGAATTAAAAGTTTTAAAGTTTTCACCTCAATATTATTTTAAACGTTTTCGCTGTGCGGTTTATGAAAAATTATTTAATAAAATACCTTGCGGGTTTCTGGAATGTAAATCGAACCTTCAGTTTATGTTTCGGGGCCTCGCGGCACTGTGACGTGCAGTTTGGGGCGTTACATCGTCATCCCTTTGTCTCCAGCAGTTAACATAAACTTCTGACCACCATTGCTCATAGTCCTCGGCGGTCCCATCGACGGGAGCAATTTCGTTGGCCCAGTTAGGAAGATCGACTAGTGCAAGCATACTTTGGGTTGGCGGAGGCCCAGTAGGGGAGCCAATTCTGCGCCAGGAGGTGTTGTAGTTCCAAGCATCATAGAGGGGGAATGGCACTAACTGGATTAGGCCGAGTTGGTGAGCGAAATGGTTGGGGGCATAAAGCTCGTAACTGAGTTCGTCAGCGGCGAGCCTAATATCTGAGCAGGAGATCTTGCGGCGAAAGGCCAAGTGCGCGCGATCACTATAGTTAGGATCCCCAGGAAGGAACCCATGTTCGAGCGGGGACATGAATCTTCTATTGAGCACCAAGTCCAGGTATGGCATCTCGTGTAGGACATACAAATATGTGAATCCCTCGGAGTAAGGTGGGGATATGTACCTTGCCTCGCGGTTGAGCCATTGACCGAGAAGCTCATCATCTGGTGGAAGCGGTGGGATGTCGTCGCAGCGGAAATGTGGGAAATAAATTTGAATCTAGAAGTCAAGGAGCCAGAAGGGGCCAGAAACGCCGGTCTCGAAAGGGTGCATAGTGGCTTGGTAGAGAGTGCAGTAGAGAGCGCCTAATACCGGTTGTTCGAGCCCTACGCGGCGGCCGTTGTAGAGGGCCGTGGCCAGGAAAGTCCAAGGACCAGTGGATTTGTTGGCGGAGGTGCAGAAAATGTACTTGCATAGCTAGTACTCCAGGAAAGCAATCCAGCCAGTCGCGTTGTGCTCTTTGCAGTAATGGGTCAGCCACCGCAGATAGGAACCGTTGTAGGAACCGCGACGGTCTGAGCCATCGTCGATGTAAATGTAGTAGAGTCAAACTGGCCATGCAAGTTTGCCGTCGATGGGTAGTCCGGTGATAGTGAAGATATCTAGCAAGGTGATGCTCATCTGGCCGAATCGGAAGTCGAAGGTGTTGGTTGCGGTGTTCCAGAAACAAAGAAAAGCAGCTAGCGGTGAACGATTACCACCGCGCAGAAGGCGAAACATAGATCAATGGTGTGGGTAATACCTGCCGCGTTCCAGCGAGCCAGATCTCGCGCTCGCGCTTTGCGATACCAAGAGAATGGTGTAATAGATCCACCTCTCGAGGTGGATTTGGATAAGGTGGAACAAGCCAACAGAATTAGTTAGTTCGGCTGAATCAGTTGCAAGCAGAAAATAAACCCCCCCCCCCCCCCCCCCCGCCCCCGGTTGTCTTGAGAATGGTGTAATGGATCCCCTAATGCATGACTTGCGGACCTAACACACCACTATGCGCACTAGTCGAGATATTCGATCAAGCTCACCTAACTAATTCTTTTGACTTGTTCCACCTTATCCAAGTCCACCTCGAGAGGATTTTTCCTCAAAAAGGTCTAGACTTCTCAGCACTCCCCAAATAGATTAGGTTGTGTCTTGATTAGAAGTTTAGAACTTAATTTTACCTCAATTAGGTCGGCCTCGAGGGGATTGCACTTAAGGGGATTTTACCTCACCTAGATCCGTCTTGAGGAAATTTTACCTAACTTGGATCTTCCTCAAAGAGATTTCTCCTCATTTGAATTTAGCTCAAAGAAATTTCTCCTCATTCAGATTTAGCTCAAGGAGATTTCATCTTGAGGAGTTTTTCTCAAACAAATTAAGCTGCCTCTCAATCAGTTCATATAGTGACTAAAACTGTTTGTGAAAATATTTTCACCTCCCCAGGTACCAGGTTGCACAAAGGATAATCAGTGGCGGATCCAGAAATTTTTCTTAGGTATAGCAAGATTATTAATAGACTTCTTTTCAATTGGTTTTCAAAGAAAAATTTGTTATATTTTAATTGGAGTTATAAACTCTTAAATATGTAGTGATTACATACATGAAAATTGGAGCATAAATAGATATCACTTACTAAATCAAAATTATGAAAAACAAAAAAAAAATTATCAAGGGGCGAAGACAGAAGTACAGTTTGTAGTTTATAAAAGTATAAATATTATGTTATCTTAAAAAGAAAAAAGTTTAAACAAAAAATATTTAAAGAAATACACAAGAAGTGTAGAATAGTGATGCTGATGCCACCTGTCCTATGTAATATCTTTGACAAGCATTATCTATACTATATTTAAGAAGAGAGGACTTATTCACCATAACTAAACTTTTTTACTTTTATATCTCTAAATAGTAAATAACTCTATATATCTTTCTAATTGTTAGGATAAAAATATCAAAACTTAAATAAATAATTAATAATAAAATTTATTATTTTCATAAAATAAGTACCCACTTCTAGACGAGTGACCACCCACTTCTCCACACCCATAGGGTGTGAACATTTTCTAGTGTTATTTATATTTAATTATATTTAAATCTAATTATGACTCTTATCCCTAATTAAAGATTTCAAACTACCAAGTGACGTCTTTATTGGAGAGAAGAAACAGAAAGGACGTGCAGGGTATCGTCTCCAACCCTCTTGCCCTCTTCTTCATAAAAGAATTCTGCAGAACCCTAAGACCAAAGAGACTTCTATAACTTATCTTAAGTTTCGAGGTTAGGCAGCTGCCTAGACTCGACCCCCCTTGAATCCGCCCCTGAGGATAATGATAAGGTTTGGTCACAAATCACGAAAGGACAACTAAGGTTGCTACGTCGTTGGCTGGAACATTCAACAGAGCTGATTTTGTCTCATTCCTCAGTCTATTTGATTTTCAGGTACCAACTCCCTTTTCCTAATACAGTGATACCAGTCTACTGGTGTACATGTCTTCATTTGTTTTTTTTTTTTTTTTTTTTTTTTGGATCTTTTTCATAGACGAGAAATTACCAAAAATCTACCTACGTTGCTAAAGTTGATTTAAAAAGATCATCTGGGGTCAACAACATTTGGATGGTAATTTTATTGACTGACACTAAAGTACACTATAGTTATTGACTCAAACTAAAGAGGTGTAAACATGCTAGTAGCAGTTCTATTGATTTTTCTCATTTATTTTGTTCTTTTTTTTTTTTACAAGTCTAAATATAGATAATCCAGATGTGGAGTCCCGTTCCCCTGGTCAGTTGCTGACCAGGGATCATTTGGTCAGTCACCGTTCGATTGAAATCGGACGGCTGACAGAACTCAACTCAGATTTCATCACTTATCTGTCAGCCGTCCGATTTCAATCGAACGGTGACTGACCAAATGATCCATGGTCAGTTGCTGACCAGGGGATCAGGAGCGTCCAGATGTGGGCCTTATTATGTGTATTTTTAATACGTAAATTTTCACACCTAAAATGTTAAGATCAATTATGTTATGATTGGGATTGATTCAGGGAGTACGGGTAGCACCATCTGCACCGTCTATTTCCCATCTCTTATTTGCTGACGATAGTTTGCTCTTTGTTAATGCCACGTTACACAATTGCATTTCCCTGAAACAGTGTCTGTTATTATATGAGTGCGCGGCGGGTCAACGTATTAACTTCCAGAAATCAGCTTTGTCATTCGACCCTAATGTTCCTGATCAGCAGAAGGAGGAAATTAAAGAGCTGCTAGGAGTGCCTATAGTGGAGTTTCATGAAAAATATTTGGGCCTTCCCACTACAATTGGTCGAAATAAGAAAGATGTTTATCGAAAGATGAATGAAAAATTGGATGTCCATCTTCAAGGTTGGCAAGGGAAGTTCCTCTCAAAAGCGGGTAAGCTTGTCTTAATTAAGGCAGTTGCGCAAGCTATTCCCACTTATTCCATGAGTGTGTTCCAGTTGCCAATCGGGGTTTGTAAAAAATTCCAGTCGAAAGTTAGCCAATTTTGGTGGGGAAAGGGAGGTGGTGCTAGAGGTATTCATTGGTGTAATTGGGAGAGGTTGTGTGGGAAGAAGGAGGACGGAGGATTGGGGCTTCGAGACCTCAGAGCATTTAATCAATCAATGCTGGCGAAGACGGTTTGGAGAATCTTTTTGGGGAGGACCCTCGTTAGTGAGTGAGCTACTGCAAGCTAAGTACTTTCCAAATTCTTGTTTTCTTAATGCTACTTTGGGGACTACTCCTTCAGCGATTTGGAGAGGGTTCATATGGGGGAAGCAGGTTCTAGATGGAGGTACTAGGTGGCGAATTGGCAATGGGAAACGGGTGAGTATCAAGGGTGATAGATGGATGCCTTGCCCAACAAGTTTCAAAATTATTTCTCCGCTAAATGTTCCTCTGGATTGGAAGGTTGAGAAGTTATTCACCGACTCGGGTGCTTGGAACGTTCCTTTGGTTAGGTCCTTATTTCTTTCCCACGAAGCGGAGATGATCCTCAGTATGCCAATGGGGTTGAGAACGACTCCTGACAAGCTAGTATGGCACCTTACTAGAAGTGGAATATTTACAGTCAAGACTGGTTATTGGGTAGCTCGGGATTTGCAAGCAAAGAAGTGCGGCTCTGTGGCGAGTACCAGTTCCTCTAGAGGATCGGACGTTTGGAGGAAGATGTGGAATTTGAATGTACCCCAAAAGATTAAACTGCTGTGTTGGAGGACTGCCCACAACTTCCTCCCATGTGCGCAAAACTTAGTCAAGAGGAAGATCGTCTCTGATGCCTCTTGTTTGCTTTGTGGTGCTTCTATGGAGTCTGTTATTCATGTGTTTTGGGACTGCCCTAAAGTGAAAAGTGTTTGGAAGCTTTCCTTCTTGAGTGATGTTTGTAGAACTTGGAAAGAACCTTCATTCCTTGATTTGTTCGACCATGTCTGTAGCATTGCTATTGGAAGTGAGCTAGAAACGTTTGGTTTCTTAGTGTGGTGGCTGTGGAGGAATCGCAATCTACATAGGCATGGGGAGAGATACCTGGGGCCCGAAGAGATTATACATGCAGTTGGAGACTGGCAGCATCAATATTCCAATTATTGCACGGTTAACAGAGTCTCCACCCTACCTAATGAGGCCAATCCTGAAGTACGGGCTACTTGGCAGCCACCTGCTTTGGATTGCATAAAGCTGAATTTTGATGGAGCTACTGACTTGAAGAATGGTGTTAGTGGGTTGGGGGCGGTTTTCAGAGATCATCATGGCAACTTAAAAGGTGCGATCGCAGTTCCTCAAGTGGGAAACTTGTCTCCAAGGGCAGTGGAAGCTTTGGCCTTATTGCATAGTATCAGGTTCGCACTCCATGTTGGGTTTACCAAGTTGGAGGTAGAAGGTGATGCTTTAACAGTCATCAATACCCTGCATGACGATGGTGAGGATCTTAGTTGGGAGGGTCACTTGTTAGATGAAGTTAAATTTCTAGTTCAGTTTTTTTCAGTTTGTAGTTGGCGTTTTGTGAAGCGGGACTGCAACGCGGTTGCACACCGCTTAGCAAAGGAAGCCTTAAAGTTGAGTCAACCTTTTCTTTGCTTGGAGTCGGGGCCGAGTTGGCTCCATCAGTGTGTCAGTATAGACTTTGAATGTGAAGTCTAAGTGGGCAGAGTTTTCTTCCTGACTTTGTTGGGGTTGTTGAAAACTTCTGTAACCATTCTCATTGTAATATTCGTCTATTAATGAAGTTCTTCTTGATCAAAAAAAAAATTATGTTATGATGTTTCTGAAGAATTTTGCTCAAGTCAAAATCTACAGAACTTGCTTGATCAACTGAATAGTTACAGAGGGTCGGTCAATTTGTTTGGAGCAGAGGTTTGGTCCGTTAATATAAACGAGTCCCTAAGCTTGCATGACCCATATTTCTCATTATCCCTCTCAGCAACTCCACACAAAACAGAAAGCCAAGCCAGAAAAGATGAGTCCTTCAACAATAATAGCCATCCTCCTGGTTCTCCTCACATGCCTTTGGTCACTCATCTCTGCTTCCTCCAAATCAAAACACAAAAAACTACCACCCGGCCCTCGGTCACTGCCAATAATCGGAAATCTCCACATGCTAGGCAACCTCCCCCATCGAAGCCTCCAACACCTGGCCAAAAAATATGGACACATCATGTCCATCCGTCTAGGCAGTGTTCCGACCATAGTAGTCTCCTCCCCAAAAGCCGCAGAGCTATTCCTCAAAACTCATGACACTAATTTCGCCAGCCGGCCCAAAATCCTAGCCTCTGAGTACATATCCTACGGCACAAAGGGCATGGCCTTTTCCGAATATGGTCCCTATTGGCGCCATGTAAGGAAGCTCTGTACGCTTCAGCTTTTCTGTCCAACAAAAATAGAGGCTTTCGCGCTGCTGAGAAAGGATGAGTTGGGAGTGCTGCTGAGAAAGCTCAAGAAAGCTGCAGAGGAAGGTGATGTTGTGGATGTTAGTGAGGATATTGGTGTGATGAATGAGGACATTACGTACAGGATGGTGTTGGGTTGTAAAAGGGATGATCAATTTGATTTGAAAGCCATTGTTGAGGAAACGTTCTTCTTGGTTGGGGCTTTCAATATATCTGATTTTGTTCCTTCCCTTGCTGCACTTGATATTCAGGTATGCTAATTAATCCAACTCTTTACCATAGGCATTTCTCTTCGATCATTCATTTATGAACCAATTGCATCGGGACTAGTTCCGGCCATAAGTTATTTAATTCTATATTATTGCATTTATATATGGAGTTAGTCTACCATTACATGTATCGGACACTGAACTATTCAAAATTTCGAACCAACCACACTAGAACTTCATGGGAACCCAGCTGCACTTCTTTGTCTCTATATGAACTACATTAGGATCAACAAACTTGAAGTCAAACATAGGAAACCAAGTTTTGTGAAATTCCAGTAGTAACCTGTTTCAAAGTCGTCTTTGTTGGCCGCCAGGTAGAAAATCATATATTATCTTTCCTTTTCCTCTAGGCTGCTAGGCACTTCTGATTCGTTGTTATTTTATATTTAAGATAATTGAGAAAAGAGAAAAATTCAGCTACCGTCCCTAAACTATGCTGCCAAGACCAATTTGATACCCGAACTCTCAAACGTATCAATGTGATACCCAAAGACGTATTTTGACATCAACGTGATACTTCCGTCAAAAATCTCTGACGGCGTCGTCTGTTTGGTGACGTGGCAAGCACGTGGGTCCCATGTGATATTTTTATCAAGGGTAAAATTGTCTTTCTCTACTAAATAATTTAAAAAAAAAATAAAAAATAAAAATAAAAACAGATCGATCGATCAGATCTCTCTCTCTCTCTCTTCCTCCTCCTTCTCCTTCTTCTTCCCCTTTTCTCTCTGAATCCACCGCATTGTACAACCGCCATGGGTTTACGCATCTGTGGCGTATTGGCTCTCGCCTCTCTCCACCTCCTCTTCTTCTTCGCCGGAACCTGCTTCGCATTGCCGGAATATCCTCAGAAGCCCTCCTCCTCATCCTCCTCGGCGTCCACCGCTTAGATCAACTCAAACTCCGTGCTGGTGGCTCTTCTCGACTCGCATTACTCCGATCTGGCTGAACTCATCGAGAAGGCCGTCGGCCGCCACAACATCACCATCTTCGCTCCCCGAAACGACGCCGTCGACCGCCACCTCAAACCCGACAACCTCAAAGCGCTACTTGCTCGAACCCGGGAACCTCAAATCACTCCAGAATCTCCGTCCGCCGGGAATTGAGTGCGAGGAACATGGATTTGTAGCAGGAATTGGAGAGGATGATGGCAGGAGCGTTGGTGATGGTTTGGGCGGAGGAGAGGGAGGATAACTTCGATGCTAACCTTCAACTCGAGGTTGCAACAGTGACGGAGCTCGGAGCGAATGTGTCACACCCACCGTCGACATCAAGTTGAGTCTTAGAAATCGACATGCAAAGCTGTCGCCCTCCTTCTCTTGTCATTGTGAGGTGAAAACCCAAGAACCCATCTATTTTGGATTTTGGTTTTAAGAGAAATTGGGTTCTGATTGTTGTTAATAATTTCATTGCTGGTGACGACGATGCCAGACTAGATTGCGTACGTTCCCTTGTTCGTGGGCTTTGCGGCAGAAGACCCAGACCTCTCTAAGTTGTAAGGTATACGTCTAGGAAACTATTTGGTATTTGGTGTTTAAGCTTTGATTGTTAAAGAAATGAGAATGTGAATGTGTGTGTGTGTGTTTTAGATTTTGATTTAGCTGAGCAATATCGGTCGGAGTTGGTGAAAGGATGATGCCGAATTGTAGAGGATGATGGCAACATTGGTGATGGTTTGGGCGGAGGAGAAAGAGAGGAGAGAGAGAAGAAGAAGAAGAAGCAGAAGCCATTTTTCTTTGATTTCTTGGGCGGAGGAGAAGGAGCGGAGTTGGCGGCGGTTTGGCTAGAACAAAATCCCAGAAGAACAAGAAGAAAAAGAAATGAAAAGAAAAAACGAATTAACAAAAAAAAAAGGGTAAATTGGTCATTTCACTTTTTTTTTGGGCCCACATGTTTGCCACGTTAGCAAACAGATGGCGCCGTTAAAAAAATTTGACGGAAGTATCACGTTGATGTCAATATAGGTCTTTGGGTATCACATTGATACTTTTGAGAGTTCGGGTATCAAATTGGCCTTGGCAGCATAGTTTGGGGACGTGGGCTGAAATTTTCTCTTGAGAAAATAATGTATTTTGTTAAGCCGTCTCCTGTTCACAGTGAAGCATTTGTTGCCTTCCTGCTAAAGTTTAGCAAGGCAGCCTTTTCCATGGTGACTCCAAGATTGGACTATGATACATAATATTCAGACTTTAGTCTAGATTGCCTAGGTGTATATTTTTTACTGTATGTTAATGTATTAGATGTGGTTTATTATATTTTTCTATGTATATCAGGGGTTGACTAAGCGAATGAAGAAAGTTAGCAAGACAATCGATCAGCTCTTGGAGAAGATAATTGACGACCATGAACAAGTTGCTAAAACTACGAGTGGGAAACAAGGGAAGCATAAGGACTTTGTAGACATCTTGGTTTCATTAATGAACCAACCGTTGAACCCGAATGATGAGCAAGTACACTTCCTTGATGGAACAAATGTGAAAGCCATCTTACTAGACATGATAACGGCGGCTTTTGATACTTCGGCTACATCGATTGTTTGGAGCCTTGCCGAGCTCTTGAGGCATCCAAGGATCATGAAGAATCTCCAAGAAGAGATCCAAATTGTGGTTGGCATGGACCGAATGGTGGAAGAGACTGATTTGCCAAAGCTGGATTACTTGAGTATGGTGGTCAAGGAGAGCTTCAGACTACACCCAGTTGGACCATTACTAATCCCACATGAATCTATCGAGGACATTGCAATACATGGATATGACATACCTAAGAAGTCGCGGATCATTGTAAACATCTGGAGCATTGGAAGAGATCCTAGTGTATGGTCGGAAAATGTTGAGGAATTTTATTCTGAAAGGTTCATGAACAACAATATAAACCTCCGAGGACATGACTTTCAACTAATCCCATTTGGGTCTGGCCGAAGAGGTTGTCCAGGTCTGCAATTAGGGCTAACCACAGTTCGGCTAGTTCTGGCACAACTGGTGCACTGCTTTAACTGGGAGCTCCCAACCGGCATGCTACCTCAAGACTTGGACATGTATGAGAAATTCGGTTTATCAATGTCAAAGGCCAAACACTTGCTTGCCAAGCCGACCTACCGTCTTCAGTAGCTTGTTCATCCATCCACTATTTTGTAGCATAATGAAATGAGTGCAATGCAAGCATGAGTGAAAATTAATAAAATGGTTTCATCAGTACTATTGAAAGCAGCACAATTCACGATTTCTCAAATATGATTGCATTATCATGAAAATCACAAACTATAACCATGACCATTTAAAAGTAACTATACCATTAATATTTGTGAGCATACTCTGCTTAATATTACATAACCATCTCAACAAAAAAAATTTGCTCAAACTAGACTCAAATGTTCACTATTGAGTAATACACCACCCACCGGTCAAGAAAAAATATCACCTACTTTCCGAAAACAGAGCATCATTCCACCCGCTTGTCTAGCTCATGGATTGTCTACAAAACAGAAAAACACGCATTTAAGACAACATTTATGGCAATCAAGTATGCTGTCTAACTATTGATAATCAGTGGACAAGACATGCACAAAGGGAAATTCTATGGTACCTGTATGTATGTGATACACTCATTTACAGATCTGACAACAATTTTGTTGTCATTGTGGTTAGGGCTGTCAATTCCAACACGACCTAATAACACGACTTGAAACCCGCACGAAATAAAGCGGGTTAAACCCGCATGATTAAAAAGCGGGTCGGCCGCGAGTCAACCGCGGGTCAACCCGCCATGACCCATTTAATAAACGGGTTGGCCACGGGTCAACCCGCCAACACGAAGTGAACCCATATAACACGATTATGCTATACTTCTTTTTGAAATTTTGGACGTTGGGAGTATTTGATCCTATGGTTGGACAATTTGAAATCTTTTACTTCATCATTATTTGATTTAATTATTTATGAATTATATATAATTATTTATATTCTTCGTCTTGTGAATTTTTTAGTGAATTTAATGAATTTATGCATTTTTTTTTAGTTTATGGATCGCAATGTTAATCCTTAAATGAGTCATTTAATCCAACATGACACGACCTATTAATTAAATAGATTAAGCAGGTTGGAAACGGGTAACCCGTTTAGTAAATAGGTTGGGTTTGGGTTTAAATTTTCGACACAATTATTAAATGGGTTGGGTTTGGGTTTGTCTCTTGTGACACGACAAATACCTTGACCCGACACGACCCATTGACAGTGTGGTAAATAGAGTTATTTTTTGGATAATTTTAGCTCTATTACAGGTAATTACTCCACCTACGATATTTTTACAAGTTTATGAACAAATTGTTGTCAATGTAGTAACTTGGTTCAATTATATGTAAATGTGTAAAACAAATGTGATAACTTTGTTGTTAATGTTGTAAATTTGGTTCAACTAAATTGTAATTTGGTTCAATTAGATGTAAATGAGTGTATGATAAACATCCAAGTACTCTAGACAACCCCTATGCACAAATATTAAATCAATTCAAAAACCTAATCCATGAGGCTTTTCAACTGGATAATGCACAATCATATAGAGAACTGCAAAACAGCTCAGGAGAATAAAAAGCCCCCGAGAGTTTGGAATGTTCAATCCATTCTTACTGGCACAGGCCATTCAAAGAAAGGAAATTGGAAAAGACCAAGAAAGAAAGAAATTGCAAACAAATCATATGAATGTCAACTCTTCTGTAGTATTTCTTACCAATTTACTGGCAGATATAAATCAATCGACACGACCGCAACTGCTGCAAAAAGGATGAATCCTCCTAGTCCTGTATGGGGTTTTGGTGATGCAGGGGTTTCTGGGTTGTTGGCTTAACCTTGAGGTGGAGGTGTGTTCAGAAAGGCAGGAGAGCTGCTATTTGTGGTGTGGCTTCAAACATCCTGTTTCAGCTGTCTCGCAAAGGGTCTGATCCAACTGAACACGGGATGTATCGGTCTGCTACTATCACTATCTGTCTCGCTTATCTGCAAAACAGACAAAGGTTAGAGGGAAGACCGAGTCACTACTACAAAAAAAGCATTTAAGGACATTCGAAAAACGTCTTCAAAAACTTTAGATGACACGCAAAAAAAATGTCATCTATCAGGGAGTCATTGTAAGTCACTTAAGAAGACGTTCGAAAAACGTCCTCTAATATCTATAAGGACGCTAGAAAAACGTCCTCTAATCTAAAAAAAAAATGTCATCTAATGTCTTTAAGGACACTTGAAAAGTGTCCTCTAATGTCTTTAAGGACATTAGAAGAGCGTCCTCTAATGTATATGAGGACACTTTTGAAGCGTCCTTAAATATAAGAAAAGGGTCATCTAATGTATATTAGGACGCTAAAAAAACGTCCTTATATCTATTATAGGACACAAAAAAAAATTGTCCTTGAAACAAAAAGAAGACATTTACATACAAATCATCTTTACAATCTCAAGACAAATGTCATTGTATCTATTACTCGTTACAATATACTTAACTACAAGCACATTCCAGTAACTAATTCCTAGTTATACGTTCTAATCTTATGTAATCCTAGATGACAATAGACATATATACTTGACCTAATCTTCAATATATATCTTCAGTCACCATCTGATACAATTGACAAAAACACAAGTGGTTAACAAAGTTTAAGTGTGTAGTTTTAGTGAATACATTCAGCAAGAAACTCTAAATTACCTTTCAGATTTTCTTCCTTATAAACTTATGTAATCTAATCTATTGACAACATGAAGCAACGTACTAATTCAAATGCCTAGACCTGCAATAAATAAAAAACATCAATACACTGAACAACCTACAACAAAAAGACAACATACAAATGTACAGAGCCTTATCTAAAGAAAACAAATAGCACAACATTCATTAAATAATGTACAGGGGAACCCTGAACCTACAATAGGAGTAGTTACCAAAGAGATCAAATACTGAAGAATTTATCTATAACACTGGAAGTCTGGAACCACCTAAATGTAGTTTATCTATAAAATTGAAAAAGTTACCAAAAAGATCAAATTCAAAACCCAAATCATCAAAACAAAAAGACAATTGTAGTAGTAGTTACCTAGAGGAGCATCATGAGCAAGAAACATGTAAATAGACTGATGACAAAGAGGAAACACCTGAAGAAACTCAAGCTGCTGCTTAGCATGTCTTTTCAGTTTTTAATACTCATGAAGCTAAAATTGATGCGTAGAAGTACCTACATTACAATAGCATGAAAACACTATATTAATGTATAGCGAGACAGTTTAGAAGCATTCTTTTCTGGGTACTTGAAATTTGAACTCTACTTTTTGTCTTCATTGACTAATTGAAAACATCATGTACTGGAAAAAGGGTCGTAGCACAATAGCACATCCACTTAAATTTGAAGTTAACTAGAGAAAGAACAAGATAACATACTGATCCATCCCACAGACCATGGTATACAGTTCCAAATGGACCTGCAGAGGAAAGTAAAATGGCAAAAGGATATTAGAATGAAATTCAACAAAGCACTTCAAAGTTAGAATTTAATCCAAGCAAAGTCTCATTTGTAAATTTCTATCTTTTTTTTATGCCGGTTGAGCCGGACGAGGAAGAAGAGAAATGAACTCATACCTCTAGCAATCACAATGCCTTGTGACACTTTAACAACAACACAAGAGCACGAAACAACCTTTTTCACTTTCTCTAAGAACCAATTATGCAATGCTGGTAGAAAGAGGGTATTGAATTAAATTAGAGAAAAGTATTGCACCTTATATCTGTGCATTATTTTAAAAGAAATAAGTAAACAAACCTTGCTGGGAAGGGATCAGCTGGAGTACCTATCTCTGTTTGCATAACAATTGCTCCTCCAGTTGCATCACTTACAAAATGATTGTAGATGTTCCTGCAGATACAATATATATAGGGAGTAATTAGATTGATAGAGCTGAGAAGGTTGTTATATAAGAGAGTGGGAGGTGTCACATAGCTTTACCCTTTTTCAATGCCTATATCCTTATTGACATACACCCGTAGGCACCTCTTATTCCTGGTGCGTCACATAGCTTCAATGGTCCATGTAACCACCTCTCTCAGTTAACTAATGAAAAATAAGTTTGGTCAATGATGGATAATATTGGATATGCAAAAATAAGGATATATAAGTTTTAATTTCTTTAGAGATGCTTCAGAAAAGAAGAAAAGAAAAAAAAGTGGCTTTAGAAGGGACTGACTAGAGTTATATGATTTGCTCAGCAATAATGACTAGTTTGCATCTGGGTGGTTATACTTAATATGACTACTGTAAATTATAACTTGAGAAACTATAAAGAATTTTTTTTTCTCCAACTAAAATTGCAGCTTAATTGTAGCTTTAATTCAACGAAATTGAGTGACTTTAAACTGATGAGATGAGAACAACATGTCTATTGGGAGAGAAGAAAGAGCCAAAGCATTCTTGTCACCCATTTTCATGACATAAAAAGGAACCGGAACTGGTGAGTATGATGCAAACAAAAAGGAGTAACACAACTGCATAACAATTAAAAAGTATAATTCAGTACATATAGGAGAACTGAGAATAAACCAAACGTTCTTTTCTTCTCTCTTTGTGTTAGGAAACAAAATTTTCGTGGAGAAACTAAACTAGAACAGACTACAGAGCAATGGGCAAGATGTCCACTGGATTAATGAACTAAGGAAAGCTATTTAGGGCAGCAATCTAAATAAGCAACAGCCTCAACTACCACAATAATTACATAATAACACTAATAAACAGCAGCACTACGATTTGAAAAGTAGCAAATAGTGGATAACCATAGGATGATTACTGTCCAAAGCAAGAAGATATATGTAAGGAAAAAGAAACAAACCTTTGATGCCAAATCATCAACCTTTTGTTGAAGACTTGAGAGTATCTTTGATTGTTCTTAAGCTTTTGCTCCAGCTCAGAAACATCATGCCTGCAAATGAACTTTGATTAAACAATCAAAATGTTACTATATCCCAAATTAAGTAGGTTATCCTAACTACATCAGTTTGGGTTTTACTTTAGATGTTTATATCAGAAACGATTTAATAATAAACTAATGTATTGAAGTGGTTTTGTTTCTTCTGATGCTACAAAAAACAACGACCAATTTAAGTCATCCTGGGATCATTGACTAATTAATTTCTTAATGGCTAATTAAAAATATGTCTATGGGCCATCTTTACAGTTTAGAATATGCATTGGGAACTGAAAAGAAACCAGCTTAGCAAGGGCATTTTCTTAATTTGCCTACTATCTGCAAGGGAACCGAAAAGAAACCAGCTTAGCAGGTATAGGTTTCTCAATTCACATCACCGGCCATGAACTTTTTCTCAACTCAAAACTTTAATCCCCAATTCAATATCTGCAAACTCAACTAAGATAATATCTAATATTTTTGAAGCATCAAAGCTCTCAGATTTGGTTGGTTTCCAGAATAGTTTCTCTTAAAGATTTCCATGCCGGTTCAAACCACTTCCAGATTACTACTTTCATACAGATTGCACAGAAGGTATATTCAAAATAAATTAATAACAAGTCATACCCTCTTATTTGTGTGTAAATCAACTGACCAACCTTATGACTTCATATTAGTAAGGTTATGCAATAAGGGAAATCAAGTAAACACACCTTATTCTAGTTGCTTCCAGGTATACATGGCAGACATAAACAATTAAATAAATTAAAGTCTAAGACTTGTTGGGAAGAACGGAGAAGACAAACCAACTTTAACAAAACCTAATCTTTGACATGATTACTCTGATTCAGAAGTGAAGCACAGACACCCAGTTCAAAATTGAGCTCAAGCAATATGCAATAAACTATGAATTTAAAATACCCACTTCAGAGTCATCAATATCAATCCCAAAAATAAACATCCTACAAACTCACTCGAAGAAATTATTTGAGGGAAAAAAATGGAGAGAGAAGTTGGTACCTTTAGAGTAGAGAACTATATGAGCATACTCGAATCAGAGACAGCCTATCTTCCATAAGCACTTGAGAACAGCAGAAGAAAACCATGCAAGGAAGAAAAGCTATAGATCGAAGTCAGTGATGCGCGATGGGTGATTGAGCAGCAGAGCACATCGATAAAACTCGGTTTCTTTTCTTCTTTTTTCTGCTCAAAGAGAAGATACCTGGGTTTGAGTAAATGAACGGGGTGAATTCTAAAGTGAATATGGTGAGATTCCATGGTGGGAAGCTGAAACTTGAAGAGGGAAAATTTGAAGAACCCGGGCAAGTGAAAATTTAGGGTTTCCTTTTTCAATTTTGGTGCAGAGTGCTGTGATTTGGGAGTCGACTTATATTTATACCTCGATCATATTATTGTTCTCTATGTTTGGGTATAGCGAATCGAACCTGTGATGTTATACCAAACTTGGAGGCGCCTTTGTCTTAATTACGTCCTTGTTTTACTGGATGGGCGTCCATGCTTTCTCTCCGTGTTTTGATAAAAACTGCAAACGTCCTAAGTATAATACAAGGACGCATTTTTAAAATGATGTCATTGTATCCAAAACCCGTGTGTCCCCAATCTAGTTTTCTGTAGTAGTGAGTGTGCCGGCCTTCAACGCTCCGATGCCTAAGTCAGTATCGTATAAGATAATGATAATGGAAAGTGATAGTCAAACAGTTACCTCTTTGGGTTGTTGGAGATGTCCTTAATGTAGCAGATTTGTGGGAGCTTGGTTTCGTTTCTTTCGGTGTGGGAAGCTCGGGGTTCCCGATATCGCCACGAGGGGTATCGGGACCCTCGGCTGGGAGCTTACCTCACTTGTGTATTGGCGATACGAGTCTTGTGCTTCCGATACTTGTGCCTAGTAGGTATGTGCATACCAACACATCCAATTCCACAGTTATTGTTCATGCTTGTGGACATAGATTGCTTTTACGTTCAAGGTTTCTTAATTCTCCTGTCTCAATTTTGTTTATTATAATTGTAAATTGTTCCTATTTAATGTTAAACTGTGATTAGTTTTGTATGCAGGTTTCACATGCTATTGTTGTAAGAAAATTGGTCTGCAAGGTCTGAAGAGAAGGAGAAGGTTGAATCTGTAAATCAAGGTAAATGGAAGAGAATTTTCTTATCATGCTCAACTTTAAATTTTTAGAAATTTTTTGATAAGGTTTCTTTTTTCCGAGATTGAGGCAAGTGATTGGTGGTAAACTGTATTCGGTTTTTGTTTGTATCTGGGAGTGGTTAGTTTATGGTGTTCTTCTATTTCATTGGAGTGCAATTTGCTTAACCCTTTGAACTTAACTACAATTGATAGGTGAGAGGAGGGTTGGCTCTAATTACTATTATCTAATGAGGTCAAAAGAAAATATTGTGTTTAATTGTAATCTAATAGAATTAGACAAACTTTACTTGCGGGCTTTGTAATATTAATAATATATAGTCATTTAGCGTTCTGTTTTCATTTTATCAATTGGATTTTTTGTATGCAGATTAGGTCGCATTTGAGGTGTTGTCAATTGTGAAGCCGCTGCTGCTGACATTCCAATCATATTTCTTAGGTTGGTTGCCTATAATTCCCATCCCTTCATGTGTACTGTACTTTTTGTATATGAATGGATACTCATATATACATATAGTGATATAGATATATGTGTACTATAATTTCACCGTGTACATACCTCCACTAATATGGAGGATTTGCTACATCAACAAGCATAAGTAACTCCCTCTTAGTGGGGCCCACAAGCCATGGTGGGGCCCAACCGCAACATGCATTGGTACATGGCTATCCTGTTAAGCACATATCAGACATACCTAAATCTACAAACATGCATGCATATGACAATCGTTAAAAGCATGATTATTGAACATAGCCACTATGTCAGACATGTGCTACGCACGCAACCACATGACTATTAAACAAAGCTTTGTCACTCGACAACATGCTATCTCATCTAAAAATAAATCTGTAAATTTCATTGTCAATTTGAATATCACATTAGAAGCACACAAATGCAACATGTCATGTGTCGTCAACTACTACATTGCTTATACACCTTGCTTAAAATTTTATCAAAGTACATACATAAGCTATTAGTGTCGATTTTACAAATCCACATATTAATCACCTATTTTGTTTCAAGGAAATTCAATTATTTCTATCGAGCATTCAATACCTCAACTACCGGTTGATGTACATTATCGGAGCACTTTATCCACCAAAGCAATGGAGCGTCATGCTTGGACAACTCCAACATGATTTGGGTACTTACATCAATTCCAACTCCAACTCGCTCCAAATCGGCATAAGATAAGTAACTATATCTTCCTTTACGCTCTTTCAATTTGAGCTAGTGCCACGCCAATGCCATGCTTTTACTACTTCTAAGCATGCCTACAATATATCACACTTGATATGCATTTACATGTCTTCATGATCCTTAGGCATGTTTACAACATACAAAAATGTTATTAGCAACTTCGCTACAAGTACATGCTACACATGCCATGGTTCTATTTAATTGCAAAATTAAATAAACATGTGACACTCAAACAAACTATGCCACATCTACAAGCTTGTGACACTTATGTCTTGGTTAAACATGCTCGGATAAACACTTGCAACGGTTACGACTAGCTTGGGTATCGAGCATGGCCACGACTTGCTTGGGCCATACCCCGCATGCTCGCACAGCGCCTATCCGCTCAACTATACCCAACTTGCTCGAACACAACCTAACTCGCTCAAACATATCCAACATGCTTTAATTAAGTTCCAAGTTCACAATGCTGTATATTATTCACCGGGAGCTACTCTCAAAATTTTATATGGACACCCATTACACTTGCCGCTATCTATTCCGCATGTTACATGGTCATAAGATCCATATATTATTACTTGCTATACTTATTTGTTATTGTTCATACAATTACAAACTTTACATATACTCTATATGTAAACATATGGTCTAGCCTCCGGGCACCATACTTTGTCAAAGTTTCCCCACGGGAAACAGACCTAAACGGGTTTAGACTCCTCGAGTCTTGGTCTACGACCAATCGCCAAGCGGTAAGGCAACGCCTCATAAATGACAATGACCGCTACGCGGCATTACAGTCAAGATTTTCTCCTCCGGGAAAGAGTAAGGGGACCGGTTAACGCATCCCACGGGAGCCATTGATCGGCGGTTAACCCCCGACGCTTGGATATCAAAGATTAGGTTCGCTACCTAACGCCCACCGCCTCCGCGGCACCCCCGAGCTCCGCTCTCACGCCTTCACGGCATCTCCGAGCTTCCCGCTCACGCCTACCTGGCACCCTCGAGCTTCCAGCTCACGAGCTCTCGCGCTCACGCCTCCGCTGCACCCTCGAGCTTCACGCTCGCGCCTTCCCGGCACCCATCAAGCTTCCCGCTCGTGCCTTCTCGGCACCCATCAAGCTTCCCGCTCGTGCCTTCCCGGCAACCATCGATCTTCCCGCTCATGCCTTCCCGGCAACCCCCGGGCTAACAGCTCACGCCTTCCTGGCAACCATCGAGCTTCCCGCTCGTGCCTTCCCAGCAACCATCGAGCTTCCCGCTCGTTCCTTCCCAGCAACCCCCGAGCTTCCCGCTGACTCCTTCCCGGCACCATCAAGCTTTTCCCTCATGGCTTCCCGGCACCCCGAACTTCCCGCTCATGCCTTCCTGACACCCCCGAGCTTTCACGCTCTTACCATCTGGCATTCCCAAGCTTTACACTCACATCCCCTCGACATAATACATATTAATGGAACATTGAATTCTTCTGCCACTTGTCGTTTGCAACAAATCGAATTCTTTTCGCGTTCCATTAATACGATCGAAAACCAAACAATCACAAGCGTTCGCTTATTCATTGTTCACGAATTACAAATGCTTGCCTTCATGGCACTCATGCAACTTAAACCGAGCGTAACCTCGTCAACTCGACCTCGTTCGTTTTGTTGCATGCATCACGCATTTGTCATATGCAATTCATATGTTCACACAACCACATGCATGCTCGAGTTTATACGTCATACTCGATCATACTCGGCGCCATTCATATGTATACATCAACATGTATCATGCACCTCGTACATTCGTATATGCCAACGCATATCAATGCAACTCACATTTGTCGCCCAATACAACAAGCATTCTACATATGCGTGCTTTTGTCTTTGTTGTGCAGGTTAACGAGTGTCTTCTTGCTTACAGAGTTCAGGGATTTGTAGGGGCTAGGCGCCCCTCGGACATTACTTATGCTTGATGACATTATGTGTATAACTCCCCAACCAAGAAGCTCCTCTTACTTGGGGACTTCGGGTACTTATACATACCTCCACTAATATGGAGGATTTACTACATCAACAAGCATAAGTAACTCCCTCTTAGTGGGGCCCACAAGCCATGGTGGGGCCCAACCGCGACATACATCCCGTAGCCCGACATCCAACCTACCCCGTGGTGGTCGGAGGCGGACAAGACCTTGCCGGGAAGCAACCTTCCCAGCCTTGCCAATATGCCTTCACAACAAGCTTTCTAGACTAGAAATGAACTTTGTGTCCCACATTGAAAACCATGTAAAGGAAGGAGCCTCCCTTCCCTATAAAAGGAGACCCTTCCTCCCACTTAAACTCCATCCCATTACAACTCATGTAATCCTCTTTGGGCCGCAAGGCCTAAACATACTAGTTAAACTTTCAAGTAGACGTAGTCTCCCGCTAAGGCAGGAGACGAACTACTATACTTCTTGTGTCATGCTCTCTCTCTCTCTCTCTCTCTCTCTCTCTCTCTCCTTCTCTAAAGCTAACTAGAGCCATCGGTTTTAACGTTAACACACTGGGACCATACACATATATACATATAGATGCATTACATATAGTGATATATATATATATATTCTTATACTCATATATACATATATATATTCTTATACTCATATATACATATATACATATAGTGATATGTGTGTGTGTCTGTGCGCTGTACTTTTGTATGTGAGTTCTTATATGTTTCTTCACCGGGATTTGGACTTGTATGTTTATCATAGTATCAGAGAGTGCTTTGGGTTAATGAGGATACTAAAGATGGCTCTTTCAACCTAACAGAAATGTAATATGTTGCAGTATGTATGCCTGCAAATTCTGCTGGATATTAAAGGTTATAATTTAGAGGTAAATTAGCTATATATATATATATATATATATATATATATATATATATATATATATCAGATCCTATCCAGAGCGATGCCTCGCTCTGAAATTTCAGAGCGAGGTTAGGGTTTAGGATCACTTTTCGGTCTCATATCCACATCTCGCCTGTTCAGTTTTTAGGTACTAATGTATAGATCATCTCTGCAAAATTTAAGTCAAATTGATGGTCGTTAAGGCATTGATAACTGCCTTAAAGCTAGTACGGTTCAGGTTGGACAGATTTAGTTCGTCCATTGGTTTGAACGAGTTAGATACCTTATAGATCATCAATTTGGCTGAAATTTTGCAGAGATGATCTATACATTAGTACCTAAAAACTGAACGGTCAAGATGTGGATATGAGACCGAAAAGTGATCCTAAACCCTAACCTCGCTCTGGATAGGATCTATATATATATATATATATATATATATATATATATATATATGTATGCCTTGAGAATTCAAATGCAAGGCAAAACTTTATATCAGGTGAGCTGAAAAAAGACTAGTAATTACTCAAAACTCAATTGGGGTGTGATCGATCAGGTGAAAATTGGTTGTAAAACTTTGGGTTTAGTTATAAGATATGTGGTGTTGGCAATAGCAACCTTTTTAGAACAGTAATTAGCTCTACATATTTAAGCAGAATTATGGAGAAATCAGCTAGAATTTGGTGGGGCATATATGGCATTCAGATCAATCCTCTTGATCGAACATATAATTATGCAGCTGCCTGCCACAAAGCTGGAATACTGGACTTTTCAAAAGCAAAAGCATGTGAATTTGATTTAGTAATTATAATTATTGTGCTACCAACAGAATTCAGTGCTATAAATACAAATATTCAAAACTAATCTACGGTTACACAATCAGTTTTGATTGTGGAGAGGAAATCAATGTAGGAGAGTGATTTTCTCTAACACCCCCCTTCAAACTAGGCGTCTCGAGACGCACAAGTTTGGTACACAGGAGATTATGGCGCTGCTTGTGAAGTGGTTTAGTAAGAAGATCAGCTGGTTGATCGACGGAAAGGACAAAATGGACCTGATGACTCCCAAGTGCTACCTTTTCATGAACAAAGTGATAATCTAACTTGATGTGCTTGGTGCGAGCGTGGAAGACCGGATTAGAAGCCATGTATGTGGCGCTTAGGTTATCACAGTAAAGCAGAATGGGGTACTGAATATGGACACCAAGTTCATATAGTAAGAAGCCTAACCAAGTTGTCTCGGCACTGGAATCAGCAAGGGATCGATATTCAGATTCAGCACTGGAGCGAGCAATGGTAGGTTGCTTTTTGGAACACCAAGAGACAAGGGTATTGCCAAGGTAAATGAGATAGCCGGAAGTTGAACGGCGAGAGTCTGGGCAGCCGGCCCAATCGACATCAGAGTAAGCAGAAAGGTGGGCAGGTTGGCGTTGAGTATTCCTCTCTTCGTGTTTTTGGTTGCTCATGTTTTCCTTACCTAGGTACAAGATGTTACCAACAGAATTCAATGCTATAAATACAAATATTCAAAACTAATCTACAGTTACACAATCAGTTTTGATTGTGGAGAGATTACACAATCAGTTTTGATTGTGGAGAGGAAATCTATGTAGGAGAGTGATTTTCTCTAACAAACTTTCTGTGCTGATTTGCTTCTCCATTTTCAGTTTAAATGAATTCTAGAGTTTGTCAGTCCTTGCTAATTAATGAAGATAGGCTATCATTCCATGAGCTATGTTGTTTGAATCAAGGTCATATTGGCTCATAATACTTGAGGCAGGTGAATAGGCACAGGGATAGAAAAGTTAATAATGAAATTGAAGACAATGAAGAGAATAATGGTATTTAAGTAGTCAAGTGTAAATGTTTTCAGCCTTCTTAAAAACGTGCAACTTCAGTGACAACAAAAATCTATAATGCAAAGAATGAGAGGAAGTCTGCATAGAGCAGGACAGCTGCAGGTCAAATTCTTTCTTAGATTATCTTTCATCTGTTTTGGTTTCTGAAATTGGTTGAATTTGCGTATGAGTTTGAAGTTACTTGAAGAAAATTGAGAAGCCGTACATGTTTGGATGTTGCTATTTGCTGTTTGTTTTCATTGACTAGCCTTCTATGTTGAGGCAAATATAATTAGCAGCTTTTGTTTAGTCACTGTTTTTAGCTTCGATTGAACATGCTTTGTTGCTATGCTTTCCCAGCTGAAATCAGTGGAGATAATGAGCAAAAGGATACTCTTGGATGAATCAGTTTTTGGCTGTAACTTTATCTGCGTAGTATAAGTTAATCAATGGCTTCATATTGCAGTTGATTGTCTTATACTACACAGACAAAGTGCAATCAAAACTCAATCAATTGTATATGCCAGACTTCATCTGTAAAGTGGCTTATTGTTGGAGTATGGATTTCTGTGATTTGGTAATGCGGAACTATTTGAAAAGAAATCGCAGGTTATTTGTGGTGACTAAACTTTTTTTGCCTTATAAATGGGAATAGTAAGATCAGGGGGAGCATAGGAGATTCTCAATCAATTATCACAGATTTCTAAAATTTTATTTTCGTAATCAAAACTCAATCAATTATATATGCCAGACTTCATCTTAAATTTGCTTATTGTTGGAGTATGGATTTCTGTGGTTTGGTAATGGGGACGTATTTGAATAACAAAAGAGTAGCATTTCTACTGATATTGAGACAGTACTTGAACAAAATTAAAGAAATCACAGGTTATTTGTGGTGACTAAACTTTTTTTGCCTTATAAATGGGGATAGCAAGATCAGGGGGAGCATAGGATCGAGATTAGCAATTACGGTCTGGACTATTACATATTCCATTTTGTTGTTTCTGTGCTACGTAGGAATAAATAGTAATCAGTGAGGGACGCTAGCTCTTTTTATCGAGGAGGTATTTTTTTCAAAACATTTAGAAGATTTTTAAAATCCTCTTATTAAACAGTTAGATGTATTGAGGTGTGGATACACTGGTTTCTTCATCGGGTTAATAGTTCTCTTCCATTAGAGCTGATAAAACTTTTTTTCTTCCACCTTTTCTGTCATGATTTTATTTCAATTGGACAAAACTTGATGTAGCCATTCTACACAGATAGAGGGCATGTTCTTTTACTTCATGTTTCACCTAGGGATCATTTATACACAGATAGAGGGCATGTTCTTTTACTTCATGTTTCACCTGTTATGTTACTAGCTAGACTAAGGTACTAATATTTAGTCTAACATTAAAAGATATCAAATTTTGCATGAGTTTAGACTTTTTCTAACAAACATGAGAAGACCTTAATTTGCTCCCTAATTTCATCACAGTGAATATTGTCCAGCACCATTAAATTTGCTCCCTAATTTCATCTAGGGTTGAAATTCCAAATGATTTACTTATTCTCACTTACTTCTAAAAGTGAATGAGTTTAGTTTGTCTCCAATTTCTTCTTCTCATCTCCAGCACCATTAATTTGCTCCCTAATTTCATCACTTCCTTTCTTCAATGCCCTAATCTCTTCTTCCACCACAAGCTTTTTGCCTTCCAAAGCCCGAAACACCTCAAGACCTTCATACTAACTCTTTCTTTTCACAATCTCCAACTATCAGTTGCAACTTGCAACACAATCCAACCTGGCACAAGAAAAAAAAGGTACTTCACTATCAAATCCCTTGATGTTTTTTTTATTTTTTATTTTTATTTCTGCATTGATCTTAAGATACCTTTGTTTTGATAGTCAGTCAACCAAATACATTACTCTTTGCCAGGGATCAAGACTGCATTATACTTGGACATCATCTATGTAGTAGATATTTACAATTTATGATTAGCCAACTTGGATCCTTATTTTCTATGGAAGATCTAAGTGATCTCCATTGTTTATAAGCTTGGGAAGCTGTAGAAACTCTTATGGTCACCATTTGTCGTAAATCAATTACATTTCTGATTTAATAAATCAACTTAATGTGCTTTTACTGGTGGATATAGGACTGGTTGGATATCTCTGAGAGGTAGACTTGGGGTTCGTTTCGGAAGAGCTGTGAGCCAAGATTGTGATCAAGTTTACGAGACAGGCTTCGGGAGCAAAAGCAGTATGTATTTTGTTGCCTTTTCCAGTTCTGTTGAGTCAACATTGGAAATTTATTTGACAAAGAAGTAATCAGCTTAAATATATAGTTAAAAGGTGAGATCAACAGTCATTAATCCTTCAGTTTGTGATTTAAGCAATCAAAAAGTCCTTCAGTTTCTGATTAAAGCTATATAGTTAACTACATAGATATAGATTATTAACAACAACAAATCCCACGATCTTCTATGATTTAGATTTTGTCATTCACTTTTGATGCAGGTTTTTCTTGCATCTTTGGCACTGGTTGGGTTATACTTTGAAAAAAGGTGAGTGTATTTGTCAGTTTTTGAATATATGCATGTGGAGGAATTTTGGTTTGTGGTTTTGAACTGATTTGATTTGCAGAGGACCCAAACAATGAAGCTACACTGAAACTGCTAGCAAAACAAGCCAAGCAACTCTTTGCAGTTTTTGTACAGACAGATCAAATGTAGCTAGGTTAGCCTATAAGTAGAACAATATATTTTTGACAAGCTGTGTGAACAGCAGTTGTATTGTATATTTGCACATTATCAGAACATTTATATTAATGGTAATGTTAGTTGCAAACATAAGTCTCTAGCCGCCCAAACTTGCAGATTTTGTTTGAACACCCGCAGCAACGCGCGGGCACCTATTCTAATATGACTATCACTACTACAGAAATTGAAACAGACGACGGGCAAAAACTGTCGTCTGATATGGATGCTGACCGTCGTATATCGAGGCGCCGTCTGATGAAGGTCGATTGTAGGGAACCGTCGTGTGAAGGGATCGGCAGCATGGCGGCAGCATGTCGGCAGCATGGCGGCAGCATGTCGGCAGCCTATCGACAGCATTAGCTGTTGCATGACTGTTCTTCAGACGTCGGGCGACTTTAGAAACTGTTGTGTGATTGCAATTCAGATGTCGCTTTATTTTATGCCCGTTGTGTGACTTTCATTCAGACGACAGTTTTTCAAAGTATCCATTATCTATTTTACATTCAGATGACAGTTTTTATTTTTGGGTCATTGTGACTATTGTGCACATACGACAGTTTTTTTGTGGTTATTGTTGTCCTAATAGAATGATTCAATGCATTGTATATGCTGAAACTGAAATGATCAAAATGATCAAATTAACAATAGCTGATCAATATATAGAAGAAATTGTTATAATCCACATTATGCAACCAAATTGATTGTGCAAAGGTAATCTTTCATCTACAAAAGGAGTACATCTAATACTACTCTCCTAGCAATATACATCGAGAAGTTTACTTAAGGAGTCTAGCTTTGCAAGCTTTGCTGCTCTCATGGCCTCATTGGAGTCTAGCTTTAGAAGTGTTTGTAGGAGCTTTTTGCTATCTTTCTGTAGTTCCAGCTGCATATGGATCAATAGTTCACTGAGGGGTACACATGCCAAAACAGAAACACTGCAATTCAATTATACCCTTTCTCACCAGTCAATGCTAGGATCACGTACCTGAGATTAGAAAACACATTGTAACAAACACAATTAACTTTCTCGGCAAAGCAGCTACAATTTGTCTGAGCTGATAATACATAATGAAAAATGATATATATTAAGACTAAACTAGTAAGCACTCTGTACAGAATTTGTTGAAATTGTAATAGATGAAAAATAAAGCTGGTTCCGGTCTTAGCAAAACCTACTGTCACAATAAAATCTGTAAACACTAATTCTTTTACAAGAGTTTCTTCTCTTAAACAGACCTGGTAAAAGATGGCTAAAAATAAACCATTTTCCAGGCGCAGCAAAGCAAACTAACATGCCATACCTCTTCATGGAATTTAGACTGACACCCAGGATCCACTATCAACGCATCTCCACACGTGACAAAACCATTCTTTCCAGAATCATTTGGAACATTTTTAGGTGCAAAAACAACCAGGTTTGTTGTACGAAAAGGTTTTCCTGTCCTGCTTCCCATAGGTACAAGCACAACACCAGGAGGGTACTCCTAAATTGAAAATAAATTTTTACTCCTTAATTCTATAAGACCACAAACAAAGATATGAATCTGTTATGCTTGATAAAAATTGTGCAGTAAAATAAAACAACAGAACCAGTACTTGAACACCATGGTTATCAGATTCGCAAACTTATTTTCTCAGTAGAGCTGTTAAATCAGATATTGAAGGTCAAAATGCATCTAATCAAGGAGAATGAAATAAGCCAGGACAGTTCACCAAACGGTTCCCTCAAGTTCAATAGCTGGTGAGTGGGTTTTAATTTCAATAAAAAGAGGAAAGGTAAACATAGGCCATTATAAGCAATTCTAATAACATCCGGATTATTACAAGGTTCCTTATGAATGCTTCCAAGTACATCCATCCTTGAAGCTTATTAAAGCATACTCAATCCATCTAGAAATGCAATAGGCAAACCTGGTAATTAAGGTAAGGTCGATGAGATCTGCAACTCTCTTGTTTGTGCAAATTCATTTGGAAGCCCAGCAACTATCAAAGGCCCCACACACTCACATCTTGGTTTCACTTCCTGAAGCCAGCTTAGACAGCTTTCGACCGACATCCACTTACACGTCTCTGCATGTTTACATTTAACATAAGTCCCACATATCTTACCAAAACAACATATTTTTCACCATTTTTTTATTTCTCCTAGAGCCTTCGATTTATATTAAGTACAGGCAATAGGATATTAACTGCAGTAGCACCAGCTACATTTGACCAAAGGCAATAGGATAATTAAAAATTACTAGAAAACAAAATCATCATATCAATCTAGTACAAAACCATCCAAGCCACTATCGAACTCAATTTCTAATATTGTTCAATAATTCAAGGCTTCCTCCAATCTGATTTGATAGAAAATTTTCAAAGCTGCCTAAGTTCCAATCTTGAATGCTAATGCTTAAATTTTCACAACATAAATAATGCTTCTTTTGTAAAAGTTTCGTTCTTAAATTTCATGGCTTTGACCATATGGGATTCTGAACAATTCCAGTTCATTAAAAAAATCAAAATCCCTCTAAAGACAGGCAATGGTTCCTTCGGGAGCAAATCAAAGACTAATAAAACTGAACTGTGCAATTTTGGAAACTGGGTTTAATCCAGAAGTAGCTAAAGCTGCTGAGTTTGCTCCAAGAAGGTAGAGAAAGCCTTACCTTCCAAAGAAGCAGCTTTAGTTGTGAAGGAGCTCAACACAGTGCCTCTACGTGATACCCATTTCTGGTTTTCAAGTTTCTTGTTCAGTAATTCTAGTATACAACCATGAACTGTTGCAGAAGCACAACAATACCGAATTACCCACAAAAATATATTAGGCAGAAACATCAGACAGTTCCAAGATTGACCCAAACCAGCAAATTCATTATGTTATTCTAGAATTGGTCTCATCTATAGCTAAATCTGATTGATGAATACAACAGCAGATAACAAACACAGTTGATGATGCATGAGAAAGCAGACCTATATATGCTTCGAAGTAGCCATTCAAATAATTAATGAAACTAATTAGTCAAGCAAATTTCACAAAAACTGAGCAAATGGAACAACAAAAACATATATATAACAAGAGAAGAATGAACAAATAGACCGCCATGAAAAGACAGAGCACTGAGTGGATGCCTATTTGAGGATTTGAGCTTAAACCATTTCTGGGGCGCATCTGAGAGACCCATTTGGGGAAGTTCCTTCTCTTATGAAATCTTGAATACCCAGAAAGAAAAGCGAATCAAAATTAGTTCTTGAGCCCAAAAAGAAAAACGAATCAATACGGTACGAAATCCACATAAATTCGTGTAGTACCAAATTACAATCAAAGATCAACACAATCGATGAGCATGAGAGAGGAGAGGGGAGACAACTGCGGATAATGGCAACATGAAAATCAGAAATAATGGAGAGGTTACCACAGATGCGAAGTATCTCGAGATCCAACTCTAACAAAGATTCAATTGGGGACATTTACCTTTCGGGAGAGAATCAGTTGCGATGGGGTTCTTCGTCATCTATGCTAGGCACCGACTCGATCTTCTTGACCCGTTCATGGGGTCAAAGGAGCTCGAGCTTCGGGTTTTTCTGCAAACATATATAGAGAGGTTGCTTTGGATTATGTAAGAGAAAGAGGACTCGAAGAATTGGAGAAGAGGGGGCTCTCTCCGGTCTGTTTTGAAGCGAGAGTGATGGGATGAATTCACCATCCATCCTATGAGGTGGAAACTGGTTTGGTTGTCGGGGAGAGGAGAGAGAAGAGAGGTCCAAGGTTTCAAAATGATGGATTTGGGGTCTAGGGGTAGAAGATAGAGGGAAAGAGGAGAGAGGAGAGAGGTCTAGGTTTTAGATCTGATGGATTTTGACACTGTCGAGAACAAAGAGATATGCTGGTTGAAGTGAGGAGGCACTGATAGCTGTGGGTTTTGGTTATGGGTCTGTGTCGAGAGAGAGAGTGAGGCGCTGTCGAGAGATTGAGGAGCTGCGGGTATTTTTGTTATTGTTTTGCTCGAGTGTCGAGGCTTCAAGCCCGGCTATATCAATTTGGACAAAGACTCACACGACAGAATTTTATAAAAATGTGGTCTGAATGCAACCATTTTAAATTTGGAATTTGTCTCCAATCAATTTGATTTCTCTCTTTGGGGAGGTAGAGAAAAATGGTGATGGGAAATCTCCCTCCTTCAGCCAAACATATTGATCAGACCACAGTTTTATTATTTTTTGTCGTATGATCAATACATGTTGGGGGGAAATTTTGGGGTTTGAGATGGGGTTTGGCACCACTTACATGGTGGGAAACTTGCCGCTCGATTTTTTAAGCGTCACACAACGGTTTTTTCCTTAAACGCCGTCTGAACTAATTCACAAGTCCATATCAGACGACAAATTTTGTAAAACCGACGTCTGAAAAAATAAAAATCAATCAGACGACGGAAAATTATGATGCGTCGTGTGAGAGGCGTCGTCTGATTGAATTTTTGTAGTAGTGTATCTAAACAAAATAATCATATTTACTTTTTTTTTTTTTTTTTTGAAAGAGGGCCAGTACGGCTGCCTTTAAGCCTTGATCATTAATGAAACTACAGAATACATGGGGGGGGACATGAAACCTGAATCCCAAATTACAATAAGCATAGAGAGAACATCCCGAGATAATAACGAGAGTCTCAATAAAAACTATGTATTCTAACATGCACCAATTAGCGAAGAGTGCACAACTGGCTACTCTATTCGATTTACAAAAGTGGTGACGTACTGGAAAGTAAAAACTTACTCGAAGCCATAATTTACTAATAAGATCAGCTTTCCCACTATGTTGCCACCGGAAAACGCATCCAGTGACACTTAGCTTCATCCTGCCACTAGGAGGTTGCGACCATTTGGCAAAGCAAGGAACTCGCCGCCTTCCTAGGGCACACAAGGTGTGCAGTCCGGGACAGAGCCCACGTTGCCCTACCACGATAGGGTAGGGACTTATTACCGGCATAAAGCCACGTCTAATTAACATAACAAAATAAACTAAATAGAAGTTATAAAACTTATTACTTAAATAAAATATAAAAGCAGCCCACCAGATTAGGCCCAACAGCCTAAGGCTGGCCCAAAAGTCCAAAAACCAAGCAAGAGTGTGTGGGTCGGGTTTGGCCCGCATGTGTTGCCGGACCAGCATCGCAGCTTCGATAGGATCACGTCGCCGCACCAACTGTAGCCATCAACTGATTTCACCGGCCAGATCACCATGGATCTTGATTCCAAAACGAAATCAGATCCAAACCCAATATAGGATCGATCCTTGTAGCCTCCATCAGCCTTGTTCAACCCCAAAAAAGGGGAAGCGACAACGCTAATCTACCTCCATCGATCACCAACATCCTCCCGCTGCACACCAGAAACCATCCGCCAAGCCACCCTTGCTCGAAACCTCCGCCGCATAGATCCGAAACGATCAAGAAGGAGCCCCTCGGCTTGCCGTTCCCTCTCTAAAAGCAACACAGGCGTTTCCAAACCCCAGCTCCATCCCAGAACCACTGTCCATCACCAGTGGACTCACATAACCAGTTCACCCGTCCGACGACAACGTCCCATGGACGCGCCGCTGGACAGGGCATTGAAAATTTTTCTAGGGTTTTCGCGCTGCTCCGGACTTTCTTGGAGCTAATATGTTATCTTAGTTAAGTCTCATATTTACTTTCATACACATGGATATCTCCTACGTAAAAAATTTGAGGTGTCGCAATAGCTAGCTAGGCCGTCTCATTCTCATCCTCACGCGCGGGACTGTAGTTCTGGTTCTTATTATTTTTGCTATTAATAATGGTCATCGTTTTTCTTCGACGAAATAAGTTCCATTAGAAATTGAAGAATCTAATGGGGGACATAGCCAAACTTGTAATTGTTATAGTCGATCAAGTAATAATTAAACAAGTACTATATTGAAATTTGAAAGTTTAACTTAACAGTAGACTGCTACTATCAAGTGATCACTCTGGAGTCGGACAACCCAAATCAAGAAGACAGAACAATAAGAACAAAGACTAATTTGTTGGCGTGAGTCATACTTACCTTATTTATGTAGATATTCTATAATATTCTATGATCTGTAATATCTGTAGTATTATTTGATTTACTACTTACCTTAGGAATAGTACTTGTCTTATTAGGCACAATTGTAATTTGTATATAATTCCTTCTTGTAAGGTGAATGGGATATAGAATTATTCATCAGTCAAAATTGTCTCTTGTTTTTTGTTATATTTTGACTTGGTATCAGAGCAGAGATCCGATCCTGGACTCTGACTCATTGTTCTTTGATTCTTGACCCTTGTTCTTTGTGCTTGGATTTGTTCCTTGTCCTTTGATCCTTTCATCACCGTTGCCTTCTTATACTTCCAAGAACTTTGTTGTTTTTCCTTCCGCTGCGTATTCACCATGGCTAAAGATCAAGACGTTTTGAACGTGATCAAGCAAGATGGAGATGGTGAGACGTCTCATGGTTCCAACCAAATTTTTGTCTCCGTTAAAGATGATTCAACTGGAAGTTATAGAGGTGTCAAGCTCAATGGCTCTAATTACCGAACCTGGAAGAAGATGATGGAGACTCACCTTTGTGGAATCGATAAGGTGGGCTATGTTGATGGTTCAATTACTGAACCACCAATTGTAGCCAACAATTATTCAAAATGGAAGACTGCAAATGGCTCGGTAACCTCTATTCTTTACAAATCCATGACTGAAGATGTTTCACAGATGATTATGGGATGTAATACAGCTGAAGAAATCTAGGAAAGCCTTAAGGAGATCTACTTTAACGGAACGGATTTTGCCGAGGTTTATGAGTTGAGCACTCAAGCCTCCCGTATGACACAAGATGGAAAACCAGTTGCCATGTATTTTGCAAAACTAAAGGAGATTTGGCAAGAAATTGATCAGATGCGTCCATGTCGCATGAAGTGTCTTGATGATGTCAAGATTTATAAGGAGGAGCAGGATCTCATGAGAGTTCACGTTTTTTTGGCTAGCCTAGATCCAATATTTGAGAATGCAAGGAGCAAATTACTTCGCTGGACTACCACACCAACCACAACAAGCCTTTGCTTATATTCGCAAAGATGAGACCCAGAGGGCTGGAACTAGAGCAGTTACTTCAGAAGTTGCAGGCCTTGCAATACAATCAAATCCATCCAATCCCTCAAGTAATCGGTCACTCTCAGGCAATCGGCCTCCTTCTTCTGCGTCCCTCTCCTCAAATCTGACTTGTAACTACTGCAAGAATCCAGGCCACATCAAAGCAAATTGTTACAGGTTGGTTGGTTTTCCAACAAGCTACTTTGATAGGCCCCGACCTCAGGACAACAAACCCAAGGGAAAGGCTGTTGTTCATCTTGTTCAAGACCAAGATTACTATGCAGTGACAGAACCAGATCACACCAACTTTGCTGGTAAGGATACCACATCAGTATGTCTCGGTGGTAATGATAAGATTGGAGTTGCTTTAAAAATTTCTAACTTTACTGGTGGTGTACATACATGTGCATTTGCAAGCATAATTAGCTATAATGAGCTACGCTCATGGTACCGCCAGAGGTACTGATTCCCACCAAAGGAGTAGCCTACGGATACCCTCCCTTAGAGCAACTCGCTCTCGCACTCATCGTTGCCGCCAGACACCTCCGCCAGTACTTTCAAGCCCACAAATCCATGTATTAACCAATCAACCGCTGAGACAGGTAATGCAGAACCCTGAACACTCAGGGCGCCTCAGCAAGTGGGCCATTGAGCTCAGCGAGTTCGACATTGATTACAAACCAAGAACCGCCATGAAGGGCCAGGCGGTGGCAAACTTCATTGCTGAACTCACCGAGTGTCAACTCGAACCCAGCAGGGAGACAGAACCCGGAACGGAAATGGTAACCGCTGAAGAGCCGGCTCCCCAGCAGTCAGACTGGAACCTGCATGTGGACGGCTCCGCTAGCGCCAAGGCCAGCGGCACCGGAGTCATCTTAACAGGACCGGAGGGGCTGAACGTGGAGTACGCGCTGAAATTCAACTTCAAAACTTCAAACAACATGGCGGAATATGAAGCACTCATCGCCGGCCTACTCCTCGCCATCGACTCGGGGGCTGACAACGTCAACATCTTCAGCGACTCTCAGTTAGTCGTTAACCAGGTCAACGACAGCTTCCAAGCCAAGGACCAACAGTTAGCGGCATACTTGGGGTACGTCAAGACACTGCTCAAAAAATTCAAATTTCACACCATCACATTGATCCCCAGGGAAAAGAACGCCAAGGCTGATTCACTGGCGAGACTGGCAACCGCTCAGCCACATCAAAGTCCAGCGGACACAAGAGTGGAGTGTCTTGACAGGCCAAGTATTACAAAAACCCTGGCGGAGATCTTCAATATTGAGGTCAATCCCAGCTGGATGGACGAGATTATCGAGTACAAGCGCAACGGGACATTGCCAGAGGACAAGGCAAAGCGCGACAGCTCCAGCGGAGAGCAACCCGCTACAACATCCAAAATGGCAAGCTTTACCGCCAAGGATTCACCCACCCCAACCTCCGTTGTTTAACCCAGAAGAGGGAAAGTTCGTGCTGGCAATGATACACGGCGGAGAATGCGGAAACCACTCAGGCGCCAGATCCTTGGCCAATCGCACAATGCGACAAGGCTACTTTTGGCCTACACTCGGTGAAGACGCCCGGCGGATATCGAGATCTTGCCACAAATGCCAACAATATGCTGATCTCCCACATGCACCAGCGGAACCACTGTCAGTCATCATCGGTCCATTGGTTCACTCAACGTGGGGCCTGGACTTGATGGGAAAATTCCAAACCGCCAAAGGCCAGTTCAAGTACATCATTGTTGCTATCGACTACAACAGCAAGTGGATAGAGGCAGAGCCACTGATGGCAATAACTACCGCCAAGGTAATTCACTTCCTCTGGAAGAACATCTACTGCCGCTGTGGCATCCCACATACAATCATTACAGACAATGGCACACAGTTCAACAACAAGGAACTCATATCTTTCACCGCCAACCTTGGCACCAAAATGAGTTTTGCATCTGTCGCTCACCCCCAAACCAACGGCCAAGTCGAAGCAGCAAACAAGATAATCAAGAAGCTGCTAAAAAAGAAACTAGACAACGCCAAGGGTTTATGGGCGGAGAAGCTTCCTGAAGTTCTTTGGGCCATCAGGACGACCCCAACTTCCGCCACTGGCGAAACTCCCTTTTGTATGATGTTCGGAACTGAGGCTGTCCTACCTGTCGAGGTAACTCAACCTACCGCTAGGGTCGAAGGCTACTGCCCCGAGACCAACAGCGACGGCGTCAACCTCGACAAGGACCTCCTAGAGGAAAGACGACACAAGGCCCATTTGCACAATCTGCAAAACAAGCAGTGGATATCGCGTTTTTACAACACCAGGGTCAAAGCCCGGAACCTTCAATTGGGGGACTGGGTAATGAAGGAACTAATTCCACCGCCAACAAAACTCCGCCCAACTTGGGAAGGTCCATACAAAATTGTGGAAGTCATTAGCCCAGGCACCTTCTACTTAATGGATAAGGATGGCGTAACAACGACCCACCCTTGGAATACCGAACACCTTCGGTATTACTACAAATAGTCATACCGCTACCCAAGAGCATCTTGACTTAGCTAAATTTTTGTTCAATATTTAGCTAAGGGAAACTACCCAACGGGTTCTACCCCGCTTTTGTAAACACTGATCAGTCAGCTATCAATGAAACGAGGAATTATTCAAACCATTGTTACCAAGTCTAGCACAGAGAGCAACTGGCAACGCCAGCAATAGTCAGCGGACCACGTCCTCTACATTGTGCACTTGGATCAATCTTAATTCCTTTAATGTTTCATTGATTGACAAAAGAAAACTCAAGTCAAAACTCTAGCGGTACAGGCATATCATGACAAACACAACAAAATTTTGAAATGTCACTTCATATACATAGGGCTGGGACTCCCCACCCAAAAGTATTCATTACATCAAAAATTAGGCCTCAGCGGCTACAAAAAAAAAGGGGGAGCTCAAATTTCAAGGATTTGCACGACTGGCATCAGCGTCTTCACCTTCGGCATGCGGCGGCGGATGTAGGCGGCTTGTTTGGTCAGACCCTCGCACGGTGGGACTGGGAGTCTCTATTGTACCATTCGCCCGGGTATGGGCTGCCAAGAAACCAGCACAGGAAACCTCCGACTAGGTGGGAGGAGGAGTCCGCTGAGAGTCATCCGCCGGACGTGCGCCGCTTTCTCCGCTACCCGAGCGGGTGCTTTCAGCTTGGATGGGGATCACACCCTTCGCCGGCGGGACATTCTGAGCTGGCGGCAAGGTGGGTTGGGACGCCTTCACCCAGTCGATAGCTCCTTTTTGCTTCAACATTTCCACATTGGTGACGGCACCAGCCTTCGCCGCCTCCGTCAGCGCCTTCTTATATTCAGCCGACTGCTTGAATGCCTCCACAGCGGCGGCCGCAGCACGGCTCCCTTCAGCCCCCAAGCGGGCGACCTCACCTTCCAGCCTCTTCACCTCGGTAAGTCTGGCGGCAGACTCCCGCTGTAGGATCTCAACCTTCTTATCCTTGGCAGCCAGCCAATCCTGCAGCAGGGATATGTCTTGCTCCAGCTTGCAGACATGGTTATTCCGCTCCAAGTCCCGCTCGACGGCGACCGCTAGCTTGCCACGAGCATCCGCAGCATCGTAATCCGCCTTGGTCAGGCGCCGCTCCTTGTCCGCTAGCCTGTCCTTAGCCTCCCCCAGCTCTCTTTGGAGACCCTGGATCTCTTCCCTGAGCTCCAGCTCAACCCGGGGCTGTTTCGACGCCGCCAGGACACCTCGTGCAGTCCAACCGACAAATGACCGAAGGCCAAACTGAATGGCGACTGGTCAACGGTGGTTGGCCGCGCGATCCCCGCTAGGCCACCAAACCCGAGCCGCTCGCAGAGGTGAAAAAGAAATTCCCGCTCATCGTCGGTCATGAACTCTGCGTATGCGGAGAACGAGTCCAGATCGCTCGCTGGAACCTCCCTCTCAGCAACCACCGGCGCCTTGGGCGGAACCTGTCGAGCCCTCTTCTGTTGGCGGGCCCCGATGGTCTCCACATCGTCCCCTGGCCTTCTTCCTCGTCAGCAGGGTCATTTTGGAGGCGCCTTCGCTGAAGCACCCTTGTGTTTTCAGCAGGAGCAGGCTGTGAGCCCTTTGGCGGCGGCTCCAACCCCGCAATGGCGGCAGTCTCCGCCGGCGGCACCGTTTTATCCTTGTGTGCCCCGCGCCGGTTGGCAGGCGCCCTCTCTTTCAGTGGCACGGCTGCAGAAAGGCCTCTACTCCCGCCGACAGCCCCACTAGCCATACCAGTCCCCGCCTGAACGACGGGCGAGCCATCGCTACCAAGATGAGAGTGGTGCGGCATAGGCAGCACCACGGGGACTTCGGACTGGCTTAGCTCCAGTGTGTCCGGATTAACGACTGTATGCTGAGCCGCCAGCCCGGAGGCATACATACTCTCCAAGAAGTTATCGATTTCAGCACGATCCATGGCTTTGGTGAAAGCGTCGCGACTCGCTTTGTTACCCGGCGGAGATTCGACAAAAAAAAGACGAAGCGAC